>NC_077228.1:181660524-181960524 GCF_027887165.1 Monodelphis domestica
TAGAATGCTACCCAGAGGAAATATTTAAAAATCAACTCGTGCAAACGTTTATAATTGCATTGTTTGCAATACAGGGAAAAATAGAAAACAATCTAAATGTTCAGAGTTTGGGCAATGGCTGTCCCAATTACAGAATACAAATATAATGGACTATAATAGCACCACTAACAAATGTGAAGAACATAAAGAAATAAGGAAAGATTCCTAGGAAATAATGCAAAACAAAAAAGACAGAACTAAGAAATGAACAAACATTTATTAAGTACGTATTCTGTGCCAAGCACTGGAGATACAAACTAAAGTGAAAAATAGTTCTTACTCTCAAGGAGCCTGCCGTCTAATAAGGGAGACAATGTGAGAACAACTATGTTAGTTGTTGTTCTGTGATTTCTTCCATCATGTCCAATTCTCTGTTACCCATTTGGGGTTTTCTTGGCTGAGATAGTAGAGTGATTTGCCATTTGCTTCTCCAGCTTATTTTACAGATGAGGAAACTGAGGCAAACAGGGTTAAGTGACTTCCCCAGGGTCACACAGTTACTATGTGTCTGAGGCCAGATTTGAACTGAGGATGTTGAGTCTTACTGACTTCACATCTGGCTCTCTATCCACTACACCATTGAGATGCACAAACAAACTGAATGTAGGATAAATTTGAGATAATCAACAGAGGGAAGGCACTAAGATTAAAGAAGAATGGGAAATAAGGTAGGACCTTATCTGAGACTTAACCAGTCAGTTAAATAATCAACAGGAAGTAGGGAGAACTGTATAAACATAGATTATAACCACAAAGAAGGGTATGAATGCACAGAAAGGAAATACTGGAGGGAATAGAAGGGAGACTATAAAGAGAGAACCACATAAAGGCGACAATGAAGAACTTATTACTGCCTAGATCAAATAAGTAGTTTGTAAACAATAGAACAAAAAAAAAAGAAATTGTTGCTATTGTTTTCTGAAAGTGATGAATGAATGTTGTGTTTCAAATTGATTTATTTGTTAAGTCCAGTTTTTAATAAAATTTTTAAAAATTATGTGAGCTAAGTCTCACCTGGGAGAATGAATTAGATCATGATTTGGATAAACAGCTTGCAACTGTTTGCCTAAACTTTGTTCTAAATTTTTGCTTTCTTGCTATTTTATTCCGTAATTATCTAACAAGGTCATACGTCTGATCGTACAATTCAAGAAGGATTTTGCCCTTTGCAACGTGGTTTAGTGGAAAGTTCTGGATTTGGATCATGAGAGTCTGGATTCAACATTTGACTCAGCTACCTACCACCTTTGCCACCTTGAGCAAGTCATATTACCTCTCTGGTGTTAGAAATAAAGAGCTCTCTGGGCCATAATTCTGAGCCGAAGATCCAAACTTTAATTAAGGGGTAAATTAAAGCTGGAGATCTCAACACGCCCAGCCTGTGGCAAAGACCACCTTTAGATGTTCAACGGTGCATTTTATGGGGTTTTGACAGCTAATTAATTAGCCCAAGTCATTAACAAGGCAGAAGGTATAGAGGATGTTAAGAAACATGCAATGGTGTTTGGGAACAATGTTTGGAGTATTTGATACAAAGTCCTAAATTGAGTACAAGATTAAGGTAAGAAAATTTAATTAATCCTCCAGAACTTATCATACAACTTGGGTCAAATAACCTTTCTTGGCCATATTACTTTGGGGAGCCTAGAGTTGGCATAAATCTACAGAGGATCAACCAACACTGAGACATGCCAAGGTTGCTTTCATATGATCTCATCAGGCCAGCTGTACATTCACCATTCCCAATGAACCCAGCTCCTTCAGCACGGGTTTCAGCTTCCCTAAATAACTACACAGACCTAAAATTTTTATTCCTCTAACAGAAGCTCTAATATATTTAGTTGAGATAATATTCTGAAATACCAAACTATATCCTTTCTAATATTAATATTCTATTATTATAATGATCCAATTTATACAGTTTACTAATTTTTCTATCTTTTTTCTAAGAATCATAGTTGCAGGGGGCAGCTGGTTAGCTCAGTGGATTGAGAGCCAGGCCCAGAGATGAGAGGTCCTGGGTTCAAATCCATCCTCAGACACTTCCCAGCTGTGTGACCCTGGGCAGGTCGCTTAACCCCCATTGCCCAGCCCTTACCACTCTCCTGCCTTGGAACCAATACACAGTATGGATTCTAAGATGGAAGGTAGGGTTTGTTTTTTGTTTTTTGTTTTTAATGAGCCGGAGAAGGAAATGGCAAACCATCTTAATATCTTTGCCAATAAAACTACAAATGGGATCATGGAGAATAGCACATGACTGAAACAACCAAAATGACAATTAGCTACTAAAAATTAAAATGGCAGCAAGACCTTTGGAATACCCTGTACTTACATAATCTATTTCACAAGCATGTTAGTTGTGCTTCTCTTACCAAGAAACCTCCAGAATGGCAAAGCTAAAAAAAAAAAACTACACTCAAAATCAGAAGATGGGGGTTCAAATCCTGGTTCTGATGCTTAATATCTGTGTGACCCAGGTAGAGTCACCTAATCCCTTCTACCTAGAGTTATTTCATCTGTAAAATAAGGATGTAGGGCTGGCAGAGATCATCTTGGTTAACTTCATCATTTCATAGATGAAACCAATAGAGATTAAGCTACTGAACTAGGATTGACGAGCATATGAGAGGCAGTCAAGCCTGGACCCAGATCTGGCTCCATTTCAATGTTCTTTCTAACACACAACACTGCCTCATAATATTCCAAAGTTGCTTGAAGCTATTAAGGCTTAAAATAGCACTAGGCCTTTTAGCATAGCCTATATTTATGAAATTTACCTCACAGGCTTGTGAGGAAAGTACTTTTAAAATCTCAAGTAATAGCATTTAAGTAAAAACATAGTATTATCAAAAAGAAAAATAAAATATTGGGCAGCTAGGTGGCTCAGTGGATGAGTGTTGGTCCTGGAGGCAGGAAGATTCATCTTCTTGAATTCAAAGCTGGTCTCAGTCTTTAACTAGCTGGGTGACCTTGAGCAAGTCATTTACACCCGTTTCCGTTTGTCTCCATTTCCTCATTTATAAAATGAGTTAGAGAAGGAAATAGCAAACTACTACTGTATCTTTGCCAAGAAAACCCCAAATGGGGTTACAAAAAGTAAACTACAACTGAAATAACTGAGCAACAATAACAACAACTATATTATTATTCTCCAGAGCAGCACCACCTGGTCTTTCAATAATTCCTATAATTCCTTCCTTCTCCTATAAAACAGAAGTTTATCCTCACCTTGTCCAGTCTGGACAAGAAACTCCCTTGACTCCTCTCTCTGTCCTTTTTAGCATCACTTCCCATAGTGCCATTGTGCTAGCATTCATATAACACTTTAAAGCTTGCAGAGTAATTTATTTACATTATCTCTTTTTATCTTCAAAACAACACTCTAAAAATGCAAATTAAAACAACTGTGAGGTATCACTTCACACCTATAAGATCAGCTGATAAGACAGTAAAGGAAAGTGATAAATGTTGGCAGGGATGTGGCAAAATTGAGACACTAATGCATTGGTAGAGTTGTGAGTTGATCCAACTGTTCTGGAGAGCAATTTGGAATTATGTTCAAAGGACTATAAAACAATGCATACCTTTTGATCCTGTAAAACTACTAGGTCTGTATCCCAAAGAGAGGAGGAGGAGGAGGAAAACTTGTATGGGAATGTTTTATTACATGTAATTGGTAAAAAGATAATTAAAATAAAATAAATTTGTTGTTACATATAATTGGTAAAATTAGGGTGAAATAAATATATTTGTTATTACATGTAATTAGTAAAAACAATATTAAAATAAATAAAATTTGTTATTATGCATAATTGCTAAAAATAAAAATATTCAAATAAAACACATTTATTATATGTATTTGGTAAAAAAAAAAAGGTAAAAACACTCTGAGATGAAATTACTACAGTTATCATTAAACCCATTTTACAAATAAAGAAACTGAGTTCTGAAGTAAAGTGATTTGCCCTTGGTCCCAAAGCTAATAAATAAAAAGCAAGGATCTTTGCTTAGATCTCTTCTGATGTCAGGTCCAACACTATTTCTACCATGTCCAGCTGTCTCTCATCTCTCCTTGCCCATTTAAATTCTGGCTTCATTTTTGTACTCATGTGAATGAATGTACCTTGTCAAACATTTGGTTGAGTCCCTGTGAATGTCTGAAGCTGCAAGGAGGCTTGGTCCAGCTTAATACCTCATATGAGTAAGCAGCTTATCAATTCTTTCCAAAGGCAATAATAGAGGGCTCCCTCAAAGAGGTGACTGGTCAGAAGTCTGGGGTAGGTTGAGGCAGCACAAGATGATGGGAAGACAGTCAGACTAGGGGGGTAGGAGATCACATTTGAATCTTGGTTCCGAATTTAATAGCTCTTTGTCTGTGAGCATGCCACAGTTTTTATGAGTTTCATTTTTACCTGAAAACTGGGGATGTCAAGGCAGCAGCATGGCAGGTGGCCTCCAACAAAGAGATTCTAGGCTTAAGACCCATTTCTTACACCTACTGACCCTGGACAAGTCATTCAATGTCCCAGGGACCCAGGCAACTAACACCCTAAGGCTCTGAGCTACAAAGATATTTTGCCTTGGCAGAAGTGGGGTTCCTTATTGGATGTTGCCTACACTAATGAATCACAGATCTAGTCACACTCATTCCCTTCTACTCTTCCCTTCCCTATCCAGAAAATAGTTGTTGTTCTGTCTTATTCAATTCTTCATGACCCTATTTGGGGTTTTCTTGACAAAGATATTGGAATGGTTTGCCATTTCCTTCTCCAGGTCATTTTATAGATGAAGAAACTTAAGCAAATGAGGTTAAGTGCCTTGCTCAGGATCACACTGCTAAATGTCTCAGGCTGGATTTGAACTCAGGGAGAGGAGTCTTCCTGACTCCAGAATCAGCACTCACCCACTGAGCCACCTAAATGCCCTAGATCATAATATCCAGATAATAACACTTGTGAAAATTACCTCAGAGGGTGGTAATGAGAAAAGGGCTTTGTAAGCCTTGAAGCATCACCAAAATATGAATTGCTATTTTCTTGCCTGTTCCTTATCTTGCTTTTTCTATAATTCCATCTCACCTTTCTCCCCCTTGTGGAGATGAGAAGCTATTTTTCCATTGCTAGGTTCATCATCACTTCAAGAGATTCCAAATTCAAACGCAAGGGGAAAGGGAATCCCAGACTCTCACATTCTCTACATCCCAGCACCACCACCTCCTTGCTGCTCCAATCCCAGTTTTCTCTCCTTGTCAGTCAAGAGGTAGGGGGAGATCCCCAAATGCAACATAAAGGGGATAAATTTCCAACCATGATACTGGAATGAACAAGCTGTCTTGGCAGAGCCACAACCAACTATTTGTATATACTAGGGCACATTTTCAAGTTGCGCTTCTTTCCTGGTTCATTCCTAAGAAGCTTTGAGCCTTTGTAGTAAAGGCACATGTGGCTTAATTCATCATTTATCCATTCTCCATTTAGCCTCCATATCTCTTCACTCCTTTTTGCCATTTCTAGGTCCTCAAGATTCAGGCCTTCATTACCTCTTTCCTTTACACTAAATTAGCCTCTTAAATTGGTCTCCCTGTTTTTAGTGTCCCTCCTCTTCAATCTGAACTCCACAGAGATGTCAAAAGACTCCTCATAGAACAAAACATTCCTCCTAAGGTCTGCAGGACTTACCATGACTCCCTATTACCCTCCACAATATAATTCCAACCTACCTTTCTGATCTTATTTCACCTTTCTACCTTTGAAGAATTCTAAGTTTCAGGTGTCCTGTTAACTATGTCCTGTTCTACAAATACCATCTTCCACTATCTGTCCCCACTTGTTTACACAAGTAATTTCACGTCTGAAACATTCTCCTTCTTCACCTCAGCTTCTCAGAATCCTTATGTCCCTTCAAGAGTAGCCCTAGGTGCCAGCTCCTCTGTGAAGCCTTCCCTCATCCCCTCAGTGATTTGTTTTCTATTCTATTATCTATTATCTTTATGATCTATAATAGATAATAGAATATGATTCTATTATCAAATAATAAAATGTAAACTTACTATAAGACAGGGCAGCTAGATGGCACAATGGATAGAGCAACCAGCCTTAGAAGCAAGGAAGGTTCATTTTCCTGAGTACAAATCTAATCTCAGACACTTAATAGCTGGGTGACCCTGGGCAAATCACTTAACCCTGTTTGCCTCTGTTTTCTCTTCTGTCAAATGAGCTAGAGAAGGAAATGGCAAACTACTCCAATATCTTTGCCAAGAAAATCCCAAATAGGGTCATGAAGAGTCAGGCACAATTGAAAAAGGACTGAATAACAACAAGAGCTGCTTAATTTTGTCTAAAATGCTTATTATATAGAAATATATATTGTATATATACATATTCCTTGTACATTAGAAAACTTTATAAATGTTTGTTCAGTTGAATCACAAAACAAATTCCTAGGTAGCTTGAAAAGCAAAACTTCATTAAATATATATTTTTAAAGACTTTTCTTTAAAAGTCTCATCATTATACTCCTATACCCTACTCCCATGGTGTACTGAAGGCAACATTCTAACTTGCCTACTCCTAGTCCCAGCCCTGCTGACATTCTATGATTCTACCTCATAATTTCTCATCCTTTCTGGATGCCAGAGGAAAATTTCCCCCGACAGTCCCAGAATCGAGAATTTGTGGCTCCATGAGGACCTGACTTCAATCCTCTGGATCTTGGAAAGGGAATTCAGGACTTCTACCCAGATCAGACTATCACTCTACTTACTACTCCCCAGAATCCATTAATTATGATTCCTTCTCTCACTCAACTTCAAGTTTCCCATAATCACCCCATTAGTGTCACTCCAAAGAATGGAGAGCCCAGAAAGATCATAAGAAAGGTAAAGAAAAAGAAGAAACCAAGAGGCAAGGTTGAGAAGAAGCAATCTTTGTATGTGCTCTTTCAATCACTGATTCATCCAACCATTTATCTATTCATTCAGAAAGCATTTATTATATTCCTATGAATATAAAGAGATGAAAGATACAAAATTTAGATAGGATATATCCCTGCCTTCATTGAGCTTACAGTCTAGTAAAAGGATAATACAAACACAGATATCTATCTATGATACATGATATTACATGATCAGTTTGTGTAAGGGGTGCAAAACACAGTGCCATAGCCAATGGGGGAAATGGTTGCTGACTAGAGTGATTAAGAAAAACTTCATGAAAGAGATGGTATTTGAACTGTTAATAAAGGGTTGATAAGAATTTTGGCAGGCAAGAAGAGAGAGAAAGAGAGAGAGAGAGAGAGAGAGAGAGAGAGAGAGAGAGAGAGAGAGAGAGAGAGAGAGAGAGAGAGAGAGAGAGAGAGAGAGAAGGAAAGACCTTCCAAGCATAAGAGGCAGCCTAAACAAAAGTAGGAGGTATGAGAACTTAATTCTTGTTTAGAGGGCAGAGAGTTGTCTAATTTGGCTGACATATAGAATTTATGGAGAAGAAAAATATGAAATAAGACTGGAAAAATAAGGTGAAGCCAGATTAATAGGGATTTGGAGCCAAGCAAAGGAATATAAATATCAGTGGGCAAGGATTAGGAACCACTAAAGAATTTTGAGCAGAAGAATGACATAGGATCAAAGAGAGAAGAGATCTCAAAAGCCAACAAGTCTTCCCTCCTCCCATTTTACAGCTGAGGAAATACAGACAGAAAAAGGTTAAATCTTGTCCAGAGTCACAGAGCCAATAAATATCTGAGAGAGGATTTGAACTCCTCTTCCTGACTCCAAACCCAGTTGGTTCCCTATCCACTAGGCTTCCTCATTTCCTCACATAGTCACTTAGGGAAAAAGAAGAAATGGTCTGAACTTCTCCCATCAAAACTCTTGTGTTGGGCAGAGTAGAATAGGGAGGGTAGTCATGAATGTTCATGAAATATTTGTAAAAGAGTTCCTCTTCTCTTTCAAAAGCATACCTTGTCACCAAGCTTCTCTTCCCCCTTCCCCTGCCTGGTCCTTCTCCCCCTGCATTACTCATGTTGGCTACTAGGTGGCACTGCCAATCTGTAAGGATTGAACATCTGCCCATCCTGTGGTATATAACTGGCCCTGTGGAACTTTGTTGATATGTTCATTTCTGTCTGTCCTGCCCACTTTCCCACTCACCTCCTGTACCTAGTTTATTTCTCTCCTGCCCACTTTACTGACCTTTCAGATCTTTCTCTCTTAACTCAATATCCAGTCTCTTCCTCAATGCAATCCACCCCATAAATCATTGGCAGATTGCATTACTTAACTGCCTATAAATCACTTCCCTGCTCAAGAACAGACAAATCTTTATGGAAAAAAATCTAAAAAAATAAGATAAAATTATGGAAATAAGTTTTGAGTGATAATATATGTATGATGCAATGGAATTGCTTGTCAACTCCTGGAGGGGGGAAGGAAGAGGGGAGGAAGAAAACAAGAATCATGTGAAATTAAATTATATTATTAATATATGGGAACATTTTATAACCAAAAAGCATTATATATGTGTGTATGAGTTATTATTGTTATTATTAGGGTAGGGGTTCAATGATTACTTCATTTAGATATTATTAAGTTGGTTCTTGTCCATCATATTCAAAGAGGATCGAAATGGCCCAGAGTAGATAGAGTAATTTCCACTCAGAGATATTCCTAGATTCCCAGTCATGATCTCTGGGTATTCTAACCTCCAGTTAGTGAAGCAGAATCACTTTCTCTCACTGGGCCAGTTGCACAAATGCCTTGGAGACAATTGATGTATAAAATCAGTATCTCTTTCATTGTAAGAGGGAATATAAACTGAGGATCAGAACAAGGGGTCCCTAACTCTAAGAGATCTAGCTATTCACCCCACAACCCTCTAAGTCCCTCACAAGAAGGAGTCTTTGAGTCTTCTGGCAAACTTACCAGCAGCTCCCTATTTCTATCTAGGTGTTCCCCAAAAGCTGACTAAGCAACCTATCTATGACCCTGAGTAGTTAGTTTGATTTAGTTCAGAAACTCTCCAAAACCCTTTATGGTTGCTCTCCAAAGGCTAAGTCCACCCCAGGGGGGTTTGACCCCTGAGGTAAAAAAAAAAAAAACAGGATTTTTAGATAAAAACCTTCTGGAAAGCACAGCAGGTATGGTCAGATCCTTTTCTAGATGTTCCCCAGTTGAACAGAGTACCTCCAAAGATGATGTAGGGGTTTCTCCTTCTCCACAGTCAGGTTGAGGTAGCTAAGCTCTAACAAGCCGCCTTTCCTCCACCCTTCCAGACAGGAAGAACCAAGCCTCCTACAGGAAGTCACTCACTCTAGCAGTTGTCCCTTCCAAACTGTTCCTCCTCTGCCTTCTGCCTGCTAAAATCCTTTCCTTGGAGTTTCTAGCCTATAATTAAAGACAGCCTTCCACTTTTCTTAAACCTTATCCTATCTCTATCCTTTTCCCATTACAAAGTCCAGTGAAAAGACAAAAGTCAGAATGATTGATGGTGACTCTGAATGCAGAGAATGGTCTTGGCTTCTTCTATGTCTAACCACGCTGTAGGCACTCCACAGTGACTGCTTCTGCCCTGCCTTTATGGCCATTGGAACAAATTCTTCTCATCCATCCCTTCCACTGGAAGAAGTCTTCATTTGCTTGGGGTTTACACCCTCTTTGTTTGCTGATAAACTTGAGATCTGTCACTCTCAACCTGGCTTAGCCCCACCTACCCAGCTGGTTTCTCAGGGTGTGCCTTCACGTATACTTCAGCTTCTTGGAGCTGGATGGCAGATGGACCTTAAGGATGAGCAGCCCTTAAAATGGCTCTGCAAGTAGACAGGAACAGCAATATCATGGAATGATGAACTGGGATAGACTTGGCTACTCTCAGCAATGCAGTGATCTGTGACAATTCTGAGGGACTTGGGCCGAAAAATGCTTTCCACCTCCAGAAAAAGAACTGTTAGAGTAGAAACGCAGATGAAAGCATATGATTTATCACTTGCTTATTTGGGTATATGATTTGGGGTTTTGGTTTCATAAGATTATTCACTTATAAAAATGAATAATATGGAAATATGTCTTGCATGATAATATATGTATCACCCAGATTGAATTCGAGGTAAATTCAACTGGGCAAAGGAAAGACCTCACCAAGGTGTTCAGGAAAATCGGAAGATGGAAGTTTACTTTCAACTGGGGAGGAGTGGGAAGAGGAGAGGAAAGAGTCAAGAAAGATTTTGTGGAGGATGGAGAACAGGGCCTTAAAGAAAGGAGATTTCAAGGGGTAGAGATAAAGAAGGAGTATCTTCTGAACATGAGGCATGACATACATAAAGACATAAAGGCAGGAGAGGAAAGGATATGATTATGAAAAGCTATAGTCAAATTTTTTCTAATATAGAGAGCTAGAAAAGGAGTCATATAAAGTAAGGGTAAGGGAACAGCTAGCTGGTGCATTAAATGGATACCCAGGCTTGGAATCAGAAAGATTCATCTTCCCAAGTTCAAATCTGGCCTCAGACACTTAAAAGCTATGTGGCCCTGGGCAAGTCACTTAAACCTATTTGCCTAAAAAAAATAATGAATTAAAATTTAAAAATAAAAATAAATTAAATAAGGATAGGAAAATATAGTAGATAAAGCATTGCAGCTATTTGGAGATGGGTTCAAATCATACCATAGGAACTTAAAACTTGTCTGACTTTAGAAAAGTCATTTAACCTCTCAATGAGTCAGTTTATCAGTAAAATGAGAGTGTTATGGATAATATGGAAATGTCATATCTGACTTCACATGTATAAGGTATACCATCTTCTCAATGGGTTAGAGAGGAATTGAGAGAATTTGGAACTCAAAATAAAAAATACTTTTAAAAAAAGCTGGGGGACTTCCAGGTAAGCATGGTGGCAGTCTAAATGTGGGTCACTTCCTCTCCCCAGCACACACCGACAAGGACTACCACAAAAGACCTTAAGAATCATTTTGAGAGGAACGGAGGAGATGTACAGTAGGGTGTAACATTGAAGGTGCATGGGATTGGGGCTTTTCCAGTCTACAAGATGGTGAAAGGACTTCCACCCAATGCGAGCCAATCCACCCTCCCCCACCCCCCACCCACAGAGCCAGAGCATGCCAAGATGAGCAAGCAAGGGGCACCTCTGGAGTGAGCAAGGGGCACCTCTGGGTCCTTGAGAACTGACTAAGAATGCAGGGGACCCACCCCTGAAAGCAGCTAGGTGGGAAACCCCAGTGCACGAGAGAGCGCAGACCTTAGGTGCCCAGAGCCAGCATGCCCATCAGAACCAGGGAGTGAGCGAGGAGTACTTCTAGAATGAGCAAGGGGCACTTCTAGGTCCTTGGGAGCTAACTAGGACAGCTGGAGAACCACCCCTAAAAGCAGCTGGACCAGAAACCCAGGCGAGCAAGAGAACGCAGACCTTGAGCGCCCTTGGGAATGTAGCACTGAGAAGAGCTGCAAAGAACTGCAGAGATTCCAGAGCTTGCCTCATGCAAAATCCTTGCTCCTTAACTCCATACACAGAGAACCTGCCCAGATGATTCATATTTCTGACTAAAAAGGGAAGGGAAAACATCCAGGAAAATGGCTAATTGTGCACAGAGCCTCAAAATCCTTCCAAAAACAAAAAACAAAAAGAAGACTGTGACCCTCGATAATTTTTACGAAGGAAAAACCCAGGCTACAGAGGAAATACTGGACGAAACTCAAACAAAGGCAAAACCTAAAAAAACAGAAATTGTCCACAAGCCCGGGAAGAATTTCAATTGGAGCTTATCAAAAAGATGGAAGCCTTCTGGTTACAGAAGTGGGAAATGGTTTTAAAAAATGAAGAAATCATAGCTGAATACCAAAAGGTGAAAACAGAAAACCAAAAATTATAACAGAAAACCAGGCCTTAAAGATCAGAATTGAGCAACTGAAAATCAATGATCTTGCAAAACAGCAAGAATTAATAAAGTGTAAAGATTAAAATTTAGGGGAGACTGAGGCAGGTAGAAATTAGTTTCGCTCTGCAAGGAGTATTATATTTTTTTAGAGGTTTATTAAGGATTAAAAGGAAATACAGGATAAGAAACACGTGCCTAGGCCAGAGGCCTAGACAAGACCTCACCTACATTATGGAAAGAGCCACATCTGCTCCAAAACAGAAGTCCAAAAGAGCCCCCAAAAACCTTTGCCACCAGGTTAAATACTTTCTCAATCTCCGCCCAGGTGAGATTACAGAGCATTCTGGGAAAGTGGAGCAAGGAATTGTGGGGATTGTAGTCCTGTATTCGAGTCTATTTTTTACATTCCCCGTTTGATCGTTGTTGGGGAGCAAAGTTTCCCCAAAAAGGATCATGAGAACATAATCAACTTAAACATTACAATAATTTGAGGATAAGAGAAAGAAAAAAAAATAAACCACTAATTGCTGAAACGCATTGACAAAAAGCCAGTTAGGGGGCAGTCCCCTTTGGCATGAAAGTATACATACAAATAAATGTTCAATCAACTACACCCAAAGTTCACTTTTGTGCAGCTTATGGTCTGGAGGCTTCTTCATTATATCTTCTCCAACAGTTCAGTTTCTGGGTTCAGAGAGGTAGCATCTTCTTTACCTAAAATTTTTCTCAAAAGGAATTTTAACTTTGCAATTTAAATAATGATATTTTTACATTCCCCCCGTTAAGAGGGTGATTAAAAAAACAGGATCACTTAGGGATGCATGGTTGAGGTATGAGGTATATGAATCAATTGGCAAGAGATATTAAAAAGATATCAGAAAAATCCAAAAAAAAAGAAAAATTTCTGGATGAAAATATAGACTATCAGTCTTATGTGTAAAAATTCCAAGTGAAAAGAAAAATAAATCTACAACATGTCCTTCAATCAGGGCCCAATCAAAATGATCTAAGCAATGATGCATTTACCCAATCAATAGCCAGGACTACAGAAAGGTACCACACTCTGAAAGGCAGAAAAGGGGACCAGATTATATGAGCCAAAGTTTTGGGGATACTCGTCTATGAGTATTTTCAGAGTGAGTGTGGATACAAGGAAAGCCTGTCTAGCAATGATAAACACAGTAACCTTGAATCTTCACACTAGGTTCAAGACCTTTGTATTGGCCTAGACGTGCATCAATCCATCCTGGATTGGCCTTTCTTTGGCTCTGTGCAATGGCTCTTGTGTGTATATCTTGTCCTGGAATCAGACAGAATCATTAAGCGAAGTCCCATAATTTATTTAAATAATTAGTGGCATCATTTTTATAGTCACAAGCCTTTTTGGGCATGCATTAGCAAATGTATTTCAAACTTATATTACTGAAAAGTCAAAAAGTTAAAGAAAATCTTAATGCTGGTGACATGTGCTTCAAATATAAAAAAGAGAGAAAAAAAACAAATATTATATTGCACATGCAAGAAAAATATAATAAAAGTCTTTAAAAAATTCCAAAATATAGCTTATAATCATTGATACTCTGTGTCAGCTAAGAAAATATAAAATGCAAGGCTTTCTCACCAAAAATGAGATCCATTTCCTCTTCATATCACAGTGATCAGCCATGATCACTGTGAGTAGAAGGCAAATGAATTAAACAAGGTAACAATTTTTCATTTTTAAAATACAGTAGTACAAATATGTAGGTATCAAAATCCCCAAAATTCTCAATAGCTCAATTAATTACAATAGCAAACAAACACACTTTCACATTTCACATAAGTTGTATGACATTTAAAAGCCTATGAATTGATGGATATTCGTCACAATTTTTACAAACGTAGCAAATCTTTCAACCTTGGTAATAAACATATATATATTTTTTTAAACAAGGTAAAACTCACCTTGAGTTAAGGACATAATCAAGAAATCTATATATCATTCTGGTAGAAGTAAAGTAGTGAGCTGAATAGCATAAATAAAGGGGTGCTCCTTTATCTTGGAGGCTTTTTAGGGGTACAAATGCCCTTAGATTAACTGCCCCAACTTCCATTCACATATTTAGAAATGTGGGAAGGTTGGGGGTTATAAAATGTATTTCACTTCAGCTAATATTGGCCTTACCTCGTGGTAGGGGCAGGCAAAAATAACCAGAGATTGTTAAAAAAAATTACAAAAATCATATTTTAAAAACTCTTAAAATCATTGAGATATTTAGCACATTAAATTTTCCAAGGTTGTTATAGCCATTGTAACCAGTTCTGAAGTCCATCTATGTGATAATTTACAAAGTCAAAATATAAAGGCTGTTTTTTTCATATGGGCTTAATTACAATAATATTTGTTTAGCACAGTTATAGGGGGAAAACAACAGAATTTCAAAACTCAATACATTCAAAATAAATTCAATCAACCTTCAGTATAAGAGAATAATATTGAATCCAGTAACATATGAACTTAAAATCACAAAGTTATATCTTAAACAGAACAATCAGGAGATGCAATAGAAATACAGAGATTTTTTTATAAACCATTGGAGTCTAAAATGCCTTAGAATATAGCCTTTAAGTTCCTTGGGTTCTTATCCATTTAAATGTCTATTGTCCGAAGGCAGAGTGGTAAGGGCTAAGCAATGGGGGTTAAGGGATCTGCTCAGGGACCCACAGCTGGGGAGTATCTGAGGCCAGATTTTAACCCAGGACCACATGTCTTTAGGCCTGGCTATCAGTTCGCTGAGCCACCCATGCCTCCCCAAAGTTAAAGTTGAATCTTTGGGCTGAGTCTGCTCCCTGACAGGCAGGTAAAGTCAATGAAATTACCAGAAGAGTCAAAAGGTATCCTTTTAAACAGCCCATTGCTATTAAGTTTCTGTTTGAAAAAATCTGTTTCTTCTCTCCCTTTTTCTCTCTCCCCTGCTCTGATACCTCCTCCTGCCCCAGTCCACGTGGAGCCCAGGCCGCCCACGTGGAGCCAATACTCCAGTTTTGTTACCAGCTGATAGAAATGAGTCCCGAGTGATCTGCTCCACGGAACTGGGTTTGTTGGGCAGGCAGGTCACAAGGTGATTGCAATCTTGGTTGAATCAGGTGGGCCAGGTGAGCCAGAGAAAGACCGAGGGGTGGGCAGGGCCAGAAGCTCGGGCACCAGGTGAGAGGCCAGGAGCAGAAGCAGGAGCCGGAGAGGGCTGCAGGCAGGAGCTGATCAAGATAGTTTTCTAAAAGGGGATCTTGGAGAAACTGTCTTAAAAAAATTCTAGGCACTAGCTATAAAGATTAAATCAGAAAATTGAGAGGTTTTTTCCCATTAGGTCGCCAACTGTAAAGATTAAAATTTAGGGGAGACTGAGGCAGGTAGAAATTAGTTTCTCTCTGCAAGGAGTATCATATTTTTTTAGAGGTTTATTAAGGATTAAAAGAAAATACAGGATAAGAAACACGTGCCTAGGCCAGAGGCCTAGACAAGACCTCACCTGCATTATGGAAAGAGCCACGTCTGCTCCAAAACAGAAGTCCAAAAGAGCCCCCAAAAACCTTTGCCACCAGGTTAAATACTTTCTCGATCTCCGCCCAGGTGAGATTACAGAGCATTCTGGGGAAGTGGAGCAAGGAATTGTGGGGATTGTAGTCCTGTATTCAAGTCTATTTTTTACAAAAGCAAAGTCAAAAGACTGACAAAATAGAAGAAAACAGAAAATATCTCACTGACAAGGTGACAGATCAGGAAAACAGAGGAAGGAGAGACAATTTGAGAATCATTGGTCTACCTGAAAAACCAGAAATAAACAGAAACCTTGACACCATACTACAAGATATCATTCAAGAAAACTGCCCTGAAGTTCTTGAACAAGGGGGAAAAATACACTTTGAAAGAGTTCATAGAATACCCTCTACACTAAACCCCCCAAAAAAACAACTCCCAGAAACATAATTGCCAAATTCCAGAGCTTTCAAGCTAAGGAGAAAATTCTACAAGAAGCCAAAAAGAAGAAATTCAGGTACAAAGGAGCATCAATCAGGATCACACAAGACCTGGCATCTTCCACACTAAAGGACCGCAAGGCCTGGAACATGATATTCAGAAAGGCAAGAAAACTGGGTCTTCAACCAAGAATCACCTATCCATCAAAACTGACTATATACTGTGAACCTTAAAAATTCCCAGACCCTACTTCATAAGATTGGATTAAGACCATTCCCCATTTGGGCAGTGAACTCTACTTAGATCAGACATGTGAGACCTCTACTCCACCTGTACTTAAGCCTGCTTTAGGGGAGAAAACTCCTTGCTGAACAATGAAAAGTACTTAAACCCATACTTAAGCCATGCCTATTTTTAGAACTAATACAAAGGGGTGCTAAGTACCTATAAAGGTCAGGCAACTTATGAATTTACAAGGAACAAAGAGGTGAGAACTTACTCAGGGATTTTAGTCTACTCAGGTGTGGATTACTCAAAAGTTTAGTCTACTCAGGTGTGAATTCAGAATGGGCTGTCCTTTGGAAAACATCTACTGTGATTGGTAGATGGAAGAACTTAGGGGAGGTGACATAGGAGAAAATGCCCTTTAAAAGGAGACGAAAAGCTCTCTCTGGAAACAGTCAGCTGGGAAAGGCTGCCTTGAAGGATCTCTCTCGAGACTCTCTCGGGGACATTTTAGATTCAGGATTGAGCTGGTGGAGTCAGCTGAGATGGAGCTGGCCTGGTGTCACTAGAATCCTTGCTTGGACAGATCTTGTAGCGAGTGGTTAAGGACTGACTGATCTTTTCTCTTAGGGCTTAGGCCTGGGTTGGCCAGGACTGGCCAGGGCTGGCTTATCCCTTTCTCATTATTCCCTCTTTTTCTCTCTTTCTTTAATTCTTCATTGTATTAATTAATTAAAATCTCTATAAAACTCAGTTGACTTGGGTATATTTGAATAATTGGGAATATTTCCCTGGCGACCACCTTATATGTGATTTAAAAAAACAAAACACTGTAGTGAAAACATATTTCCTGTGGTCACAACTTATTCATCCACTCTTATATCTACTACAATTTAAGTCTTCCACTATTTTAAACACTACAGTTTATGACCCCAACCATTTTAACTATTACAATACTTCCAGGGGAAAGTATGGGCATTCAACAAAATAGAAGATTTCCAAGTATTTGTAAGGAAAAGACCAGAAATAAATGGAAAGCTTGACATCCAAACAAAAAGATCAAGAGAAACATAAAAAGGTAAATATGAAAAAGAGGGAAAAGGAGAAAAATGGTTTTTGGTTTTTTTTTTATTCAAACTCTCTTCTTTAAGGGCTACAATTAGATCAAATTATATATATTAATATATGGGGGAAATGTTATTTGTAACTCTCAAAAATGTTTTCATTATGATAGTAAATAGAAGAATCATTCATAGGAAAAGATTGGGGCATTAAAGGCTATTAAATGATATGCAAAGAAAAAGGATGGGGGGAATCGATGCTGATACTAAGAGATACTTGAAGAAATAAAATAAATAGAACAATCTTTGTTACTCAAAGATACACATAGGAAGGGGAAGGGAAGAATACTCTTATAAGAGGGAGAGGAAGAGAGTGCTAATAGGTAATACTAGAATATTATGCTCAGTGAAATCAATTATGGGAGGGAAGAGCATCTAGAACCATTGGGATCTTGAAGTCTATCTTATCCTACAGGGTAAGGAAGAATGGAAAACTAAGGGGGGAAGGGGGGAGGGAGTTCAAAAAAATAGGGAGGGAAGGAGAGGGAGGAGGGAACTTAACAGACCCTAAAAAAACAAGAAGGGAACAAAAAGGGAGGGACCAGAAAGGGAAACATATCAGGGGAGGGGAATAGGGGAATTGACTAAAAGTAAACCACTGGTTTAAAAGAATATAGCAAAAGAAGAAAGGTCAGAACTAGGAGAGGAAATCAAAATGCTAGGGAACTCAAAAGTGACAATCATAACTTTGAACGTGAATGGGATAAACTCACCCATAAAATGCAGATGAATAGGAGAGTGGATTAGAATCCAGAATTCTACCATATGTTGTCTACAAGAAACACACATGAGATGAGTAGATACTCACAAGGTCAGAATTGAAGGTTGGAGCAACACCTATTTGGTTGGCAATGGAAGCAACAGGCCTCAACTGACAGAAAGAAGACAGGAGTTGCAATCATGATATCTGACAAAGCCAAAGTAAAAATAGACCTGATTAAAAAGGATAGGGAAGGTAAATATATCCTGATAAAAGGGAGTATAGATAATGAGGAAATATCACTAATCAACATGTATGCAGCAAATGGTATAGCACCAAAATTTCTAATGGAGAAACTAGTAGAATTGAAGGAGGAAATAGATAGTAAAACTATACTAGTGGGAGACCTGAACCTACTACTATCAAATTTAGATAAATCAAATCAAAAAATAAATAAGAAAGAGGTAAGAGAGGGGCATGAAATCTTAGAAAAATTAGAGTTAGTAGATATATGGAGAAAAATAAATAGAGACAAAAAGGAATACACCTTCTTTTTAGCTGCACATGGCACATTCACAAAGATTGACCATATACTAGGTCATAAAAACATGGCATACAACATGAAGAAGTGTCCTAAATCTCTTATAATCAGAGAGATGCAAATCAAAACAACTCTGAGGTATCACCTCACACCTAGCAGATGGGCTAACATAACAGCAAAGGAAAGTAATGAATGCTGGAGGGGATGTGGCAAAGTAGGGACATTAATTCATTGCTGGTGGAGTTGTGAACTGATCCAACCATTCTGGAGGGCAATTTGGAACTATGCCCAAAGGGCAACAAAAGAATATCTACCCTTTGACCCAGCCATAGCACTGCTGGGTCTGTACCCCAAAGAGATAATGGACAAAAAGACTTGTACAAAAATATTCATAGCTGCGCTCTTTGTGGTGGCCAAAAACTGGAAAACGAGGGGATGCCCATCAATTGGGGAATGGCTGAGCAAATTGTGGTATATGTTGGTGATGGAATACTATTATGCTAAAGGAATAATAAAGTGGAGGAACTCCATGGAGACTGGAACAACCTCCAGGAACTGATGCAGAGCGAGAGGAGCAGAACCAGGAGAACATTGTACACAGAGACTAATACACTGTGGTATAATCGAACTTAATGGACTTCTCCATTAGGGGCGGTGTAATGTCCCTGAACAATCTGCAGGGATCTAGGAGAAAAAAAAAACACCATTCATAAGCAGAGGATAAACTGTGGGAGTAGAAACACCAAGGAAAAGCAACTGCCTGAATACAGCGGTGGAGGGGACATGACAGAGGAGAAACTCTAAATGAACACTCTAATGCAAATATCATCAACATAGCAATGGGTTCAGATCAAGAAAACATGTAATGCCTAGTGGATTTACGTGTCGGCTATGGGGGGGGGAGGAAAAGAAAATTATCTATGTCTTTAATGAATAATGCTTGGAAATGATCAAATAAAATATTGAGAAAAAAAAACATGGCATACAACTGCAGAAAAGCAGAAATAATAAATGCAACCTTTTCAGATCATAAGGCAATAAAAATAATGATCAGTAAGGGTACATGGAGAGCCAAATCAAAAATTAATTGGAAATTAAATAATATGATTCTCCAAAATTGAATACTCAGAGAACAAATCATAGAAACAATGAATAATTTCATTGAAGAAAATGACAATGATGAGACATCCTTTCAAACTCTATGGGATGCAGCCAAAGCAGTTCTCAGGGGAAATTTTATATCCTTGAGTTCATATATTAACAAATTAGGGAGGGCAGAGGTCAATGAATTGGACATACAAATCAAAAAACTTGAAAGTGAACAAATTAAAATCACCCAGAAGAAAACCAAATTAGAGATCCTAAAAATTAAGGGAGAAATTAATAAAATCAAAAGTGATTGAACTAATAAATAAGACTAGAAACTGGTATTTTGAAAAAAACAAACAAAATAAACAAAATATTGGTCAATCTAATAAAAAAGAGGAAAAAAGAAAATCAAATTAACAGTATCAGGGATGGAAAGGGAGAACTCACCTCCAGTGAAGAGGAAATTAAGGCAATCATTAAAAACTATTTTGCCCAATTATATGGTAATAAATATGCCAATCTAGGTGATATGGATGAATATTTACAAAAATCTAAATTGCCTGGATTAACAGAAGAAGAAATAGAATTCTTAAATAATCCCATATCAGAAAAAGAAATTGAACAGGCCATCAAAGAACTCCCCAAGAAAAAATCCCCAGGGCCTGATGGATTCACAAGTGAATTCTATCAACCATTCAAAGAATAGCTAATCCCAATACTAGACAAACCATTCGACATAATAAGCAAAGAGGGAGTTCTACCAAATTAATTTTGCGACACAAATATGGTACTGATCCAAAAGCCAGGCAGGCCAAAAACAAAGAAAGAAAACTACAGACCAATCCCCGTAATGAACATAGATGCAAAAATCTTAAACAGGATACTAGCAAAAAGGGTCCAGCAAGACATCACAAGGGTTATTCACTATGATCAGGTGGGATTTATACCAGGAATGCAAGGATGGTTCAATATCAGGAAAACCATCCACATAATTGACCATATCAACAAGCAAACCAACAAAAATCATATGATTATCTCAATAGACACAGAAAAAAACTTTTGACAAAATACAACACTCATTCCTATTGAAAACACTAGAAAGAAGGCTTTTCCTAAAAATAATAAACAGTATATATCTAAAACCATCAGCCAACATCATCTGCAATGGGGATAAACTAGATGCGTTCTCAATAAGATCAGGAGTGAAACAAGAATGCCCATTATCACCTTTATTATTCAACATGGTACTAGAAACACTAGCAGTAGCAATTAGAGAAGAAAAAGAAATTGAAGATATTAAAATTGGCAATGAGGAGACCAAGCTATCACACTTTGTGGATGACATGATGGTCTACTTAAAGAATCCTAGAGAATCAACTAAAAAGCTAGTGGAAATAATCAACAACTTTAGCAAAGTCGCAGGATACAAAATAAACCCACATAAGTCATCAGCATTTCTATATATCTCCAACACATCTCAGCAGCAAGAATTAGAAAGAGAAATTCCATTCAAAATCACCTTAGACAATATAAAATACTGAGGAATCTATCTGCTGAGACAAACACAGGAACTATATGAACACAACTACAAAACACTTTCCACACAACTAAAACTAGATTTTAGCAATTGGAAAAACATTAATTGTTCATGGGTAGGACAAGCTAAAATAATAAAAATGACCATCCTACCCAAACTTATCTATCTGTTTAGTGCCATACCAATTGAACTTCCAAAAAACTTTTTTACTGAATTAGAAAAAACCATAACAAAGTTCATTTGGAAGAACAAAAGATCAAGGATATAATGAAATAATGAAAAAAAATACAAAGGAAGGTGGCCTTGTAGTCCCAGATCTCAAACTATATTATAAAGCAGTTGTCATCAAAACAATTTGGTACTGGCTAAGAGACAGAAAGGAGGATCAGTGGAATAGACTTGGGGTAAGTGACCTCAGCAAGACAGTGTATGAAAAACCCAAAGAACTCAGCTTTTGGGACAAAAATTCACTATTTGATAAAAAACTGCTGGGAAAATTGGAAGACAGTATGGGAGAGATTAGGTTTGGATCAACATCTCACACCCTACACCGAGATAAACTCAGAATGGGTGAACGATTTGAACGTAAAGAAGGAAACGATAAGTAAATTAGGTGAACACAGAAGAGTATACATGTCAGATCTTTGGGAAGGGAAAGATTTTAAAACCAAGCAAGACTTAGAAAGCATCACAAAATGTAAAATAAATAATTTTGACTACATCAAATTAAAAAGGTTTTGTACAAGCAAAACCAATGTAACCAAAATCAGAAGGGAAATTACAAACTGGGAAACAATCTTCATAACAAAAACCTCTGACAAAGGTTTAATTACTCAAATTTACAAAGAGCTAAATCAATTGTACAAAAAATCAAGCCATTCTCCAATTGATAAATGGGCAAGGAACATGAACAGGCAATTTTCAGACAAAGAAATCAAAACTATTAATAAGCACATGAAAAAGTGCTCTACATCTCTTATAATCAGAGAGATTCAAATCAAAACAACTCTGAGGTATCACCTCACACCTAGCAGATGGGCTAACATGACAGCAAAGGAAAGTAATCAATGCTGGAGGCGATGTTCAGAGACTGATACACTGTGGTACAATCGAAGGTAATGGACTTCTCCATTAGTGGCAATGCAATGTCCCTGAACAATCTGCAGGGATCTAGGAGAAAAACACTATCCACAAGCAGCGGACAGACTGTGGGAGTAAAAACACCGAGGAAAGGCAACTGCTTGACTACAGGGGGTCGAGGGGATATGATTGGGGATATAGACTCTAAATGAATATCCTAGTGAACATACCAACAACATGGAAATGGGTTCGTATCAAGGACATATGTGATACCTAGTGGAATTGTCGTCTATGGGAGGGGTGGTGGGAGGGAAGGGAGGAAAAGAAAATGATTTTTGTATCCAATGAATAATGCTTGAAATTGACCAAATAAAAATAATGTTTACAAGTGAAAAAAAAAGTTGAGGAAAAAATGAAGGTGTTAGATTTGTTAACCTCTATGGTCCCTTTTCAGTTTTAAATCTATGATCCTATAAAGTATGTTGGAGCCAGATTGTTGAGGCCCTTAAATGCCAGTCTGAGGAGCTTGCATTCTATCCCATAGTCCTTAGGGGGCCACCAAAGAATATTAAGCAGATTCCTTATTTTGGCAGCTTTGTAAAAGGTAGATTAGAGGGGAGAAATGGAGGCTCTTAGGGAATTGAATGATTTTTAGCCACATTTGGGGAGAAGAGGGTACAAAAAAACAAATTCAACCACTCTTATCTGCCTAATGATAAGGAGTCTTCTCCCTACTTTCTTCCACTCCCCAAAGTCTAATTGACCCACAAAGGAAAGGCCATATTTGGGGGTCTATATTTACCTTTTCTGGACTGCCATTACATTCTTTTTTGAGTTTCAAATATAAAACTGCTGCAGTCCCCTAACAATATTCAGTGATAAATCTTGCTTGTTACTGGTATTCCCATTCCTTTTTTAAATCCCATCAAAACTGTATTTCAAATATGAAGGAGGAAGAGGAGGAGGAAGAGCCTCAGCTTCTTTATCTGTAAAGTGGGAATAACAATAGCCACAGTAGTAATATCTAGCGCACCGGGCAGTTGTGAAACTCAAGTGAGATCATATATGTAAAGCACTTTACAAATTTTAAAGCACTATATAGGAATAGGGATGGAGCCTGTGGTTTCTTTGGTATGGGGAACAACTAGATAAGGAATGCCCTTCCACCAATGCAATTCAGCCACAGAATTATCCCAGGCACTGAGATGTTAAATCATTTGTCCAAGGTCACACAGCCAATATATATCAGAAACAGGACATGAACCCAGGGTCTTCCTACTCTGAGTTCAGCTCTCATATAAAATAAGAAATGTTTTAATCACCATATTATTCTCACACAAATATATAACCCAATGATATCATTTGTTGAATTGTTTTTTAAAACCTTTACCTTCTTTCCTAGTATTAATTCTAAGACAGAAGAGTGGCAAGGACTGGCAATCAGGGTTAAGTGACTTGCCCATTGTAACACATCTAGAAAGTGTCTAGACCAAATTTGGACCCAGGACCTCCCATCTGTAGGCCTGGCTGTAGCATTTTAAATAATCCTGTCTAAAATTATGTGCTGAGGGGCAGCTAGGTAGCATGGTAAAGAGAGTGCTAGGTCTGAGTTGGGAGGACCTGGGTTCAAATTTGAACTCAGACACCTTAACCCCAATTGTCCAGCCCTTGTCCTTCCTCTGTCTTAGAATAGATACTAAAACAGAAGGTAAGGGTTTAAAAACAAAAAAAAAAAAAACCTATCTGTTCTGGGCAGGTTTCCAAAGGAACCTGTCCTGTACAAGGAACCTCTCTTGGCATTATGGCTAACGAGATACATTTTAATGGTTCTCTTTGTTGTGCTGTCAACTAGTCATTTCTATTCCTTATTATTCCATTTGGGGTTTTCTTGGCCAAGATACTGGAGTGGTTTGCAATTTCCTTCTCTAGAACATTTTACAGAGGAGGAAACTGAGGCAAACAGTTAAGTGATTTGCCCAGGGTTACAAGCATCTGAGCCTGCATTTGAATCCAAGTCATCCTGACTCCAGAGCTAGCACTCTATCTACCTACTTATACATTTACATTTATTTATTCACCTATTTTATATTTTATATTTTAAATAATTTAATTTTATTAGATTTATATATGATTTTATATTTAAAATCATATAATCTTATATACCTATTATTTTGGTTTTTATGTACCACTACCTAGCTGTTTCTTCCTTTAAGTCCTAGCAAAAATCTCATCTTCTACAGGAAGCCTTTCCCAACCCTTCTTTTTTATTTGTTTTTTGTTGTTTGTTTGTTTTTTTAATACTTACCTTCTGTCTTAGAATCAATATTGGGTATTGGTTCCAAGATTAAAAGAGTGGTAAGGGCTTTGCAATGGGGATCAATTGATTTGCCCAGATTCACATAGTTAGGACATTTCTGAGACTAGATTAGAACCCAAGACTTCCCATCTCTGGGCTTAGCCCTCAATCTACTGAGCCGCTTAGCGGTCCCGCCCAACCCTTCTTTTCTTTTTTTTTTTTCTTTTAAACATGATTCTTTTAATAGATGCAGGAAAAGCATTTGACAAATTCCCTACAAAAACACCTCCCAACCCTTCTTAATTTGGGTGCCTTCCCTCTCTTATTTCCTGTTTATCTTATCTATAAATCAATTGTACAGAATTTTTTTTATATGTTAGCTCTCCCATTAGATTGTGAGACCCCTGAAATCAAAGATGGCTTGGATTTTTACCTTTTGTACCCCCAGTCCTTAACACAATACCTGTCACATAGTAGGTGCTTAATAAATATTTATTAATTAATTGCCTCTGCCACTAAACGACAGAAACTATGTGATGCTGTCATTACATGACTGGTTGATCATTTCCCTCATTTATAAAACAAGGAAAGCTTACTTTAAAGTTCCAAGAACTTCCAAAGAGATAATAGAATTAGGTGTGGCTAGGTACTTCAGTGGATAGAGAGCCAGCCTGGAGAAGGAGATCCTGGGCTCAAATCTGGCCTCAGACACTTCCTAGCTGTGTGGCCCTAAGTAAGTCACTTGACCCAATTGCCTAACCCTTACCACTCTTCTGTCTTAAAACCCATAGTTAGTATCAATTTTAAGATAGAAGTTAAGGATTTGAGAGAGAGAGAGAGAGAGAGAGAGAGAGAGAGAGAGAATTAGCTAATGGAATTAAATGTTAAAAGCTCTATACCAATCTCAGGTACTGTTGTTTTGCAACTGGGGCCCAAGGAATCTGAAGTTTGGGGTCAGAAAGTGAGAAAGGGGCTTATATATCCATCCATCCCCAGGCAAGAGGACAGAAAAGTCTTGAGGGAAGAAATAGTCAAGTGGAAAGAGACATTACTTTGGCCTTTAACTGTAGTAAGAGAGACTTTCTTCTAGCCTAAGGAATAAAAAGGAGTCAGAGGATCTGGGTTTCCATCCTAAATTCTGCCATTTATTCCCTCAGACAAGTCACTTAACATCTTAGGTCCTTGTTTTCCCTATTTGACAGCAATGTGGGTAGCTAAATTCTTAGATACCATTGAGCTCTATATCTGAACCTGTCCTAATGATGGTTATTAGACATTGGGTTAAGATGCTCAAGGAGAGGGGTCATAAGATCAATTAGAGCTGAAAGAGACCTCAAAAGCCTTCTAAGCCAATCCCCTCATTTTACAGATATGGAAACAGATCCAGAGAAGTTAAGTGACTTACCCACAGTCACCAGGATAAGTGTCAAAGATGGAGTTTGAATTACTTTCCCCAGAGGCTAACAAATGTAAGAGATGGGCCTCACAGGTCTAGTGTTAAGCTATAGAATCCAGTAGCAAATGTGGGGTGAGGGAATGGCATAACTTCTCCTCTCCCAGCACTGAAGAGCAAAGGCCACCATGATCAGCATTTATTGCATTGCTTCAGTCAAGCTACAGTCTACCACACTTTCTTCCTTGGGAAATGGAAATGAACAATTTAGTTAATTAACTCCAACTTGGAGGGCAAAAGGAGGAACAAAGAAAAAAAAACTACCAGAATTATGGAGTCTGCCCAGGCAAAATCAGTATTTGACTTCCCACTCACCCTTCAGTTCCAAAAGAGAAGAGTCATGAAGCCAGGAAGCTAGCTAGCACAGTGGATAGAGTGCCAGGACTGGAGTTAAGAGAACCTGGCCTCAGATTCTTCCTGGATTTATGACCCTGGGCAAGTCACTTAACCCTAATTGCCTAGCCTTTGCTGCTCTTCTGCCTTGTGACCAATATTTAGTGTTGACTAAGACAGAAGGTAAGAGTTTTTTTCAAAGAAGTCATAAAGCCAGAAAATTCAATAGTTCCCCCTCCCAACAGACAGCCATCTCTGGAGAGCAGCCCTTCTGGATAACTCCCTACCTCCTGGGCCCTAGTTAAAGACAAGGATAAAGACCATGCAGAAACTCCAGGGTAGAAAAACGCCCAAGGAGAACGAGCATATAAGTGCAAGTGACAGCATAGGTTGTGCCTCCCCTTTGTCCCCTTTGTCCCAGGCTGAGGCTACTTCTTCCAGAAAAAGTTAACCTGTCATTCTTCAGTCTCTATTTCCAGAGGTCCCCCCCCAACTTTCTTCTCCACCAAGTAGTATAGAGGGACTTTTTACAGGAATTCCATTTGTCCTGCCTCCCTTCAAACCTTGGTTTTATAGAGTGGATACCCACAATATTCAGTAAGAACTCTCAAACTGCCCAAAGTTTTAATCTGAAACTACACATACACACACAAATGTTACTAGTGTCTGTAGATTTATAAATATATGTGCATATATGCATAAATATACATAAGATATACACACATCATAAATATCATATGTAATATATATTAGCCACAACCAAAGCCAAGCACAGATGGAATCAGGCAGAAGGGACAATTTGGAAACAGATTTTTAGAGTATGAAACACTCCTGACACTTCCTTTTGCCTTTTTTTTTTTGAGGAAAAGACATGAGAGCAGAAAGCCTATTTCCTCCTTTCCAATTTTGTCTCTTTTGAATGGTCTGAGCCAAGCTGGACAAGAGGCATTAGGATGCAATGATGATCCTTAGGCAGAAGAGAGGCTTGAGAAGAACTGGAGCCAATCAATTGGATCTAATTGGATCATTACAATGGATTGTAATAAACAGCTCCTGTGCACAAGCAGAGCATTCAGGTGGGGCTGGGGGGAAAGAGATCAGTGGAGAGGAATAAGGGTCATTTTATGCAGGAGATAGGGGCTGGCTTGGCCCCAAAGTGCCTTGCGCTTATCCATACCACCCCCACCTCCCTTGTTTTTGAGCCCTAAGAGTCATGGAAGTCACTTCCAAAGCAGTTTCCATTCCCTTCATGGACAGGTGAGGTAGTTCTGCACCTTAAATGCAATGCAGGGTGTTAGATACTAAGAGAACCAAACTCTTAAAGAAAACATGTAGGAGGATGACAAGGATGAGTAGAACCACCCCAGGTTGGATTAAAGAAAAGCATCTTTAATCCTAGGGGTGGCTGAGAGCAAGTTTCAGCTCTTTCCTTCTTCCTTACCTCCATCTCCCTTAGACATGGTAGAATCAAACCAAAGGCGAGCAGGAGCAGGAGTTTCCAACTTCCCCCGAGAACAGTTCCTGGGATAGTTCTGTCTGGAGCAACAAGGGCCACCCCCACCCCAACGTCCCCACTCACCCACAAGGCCCTTTGAAACCCCCACAGCAAGGGAGGCACAGGATGTGTTCTAACTCACTTCTCCCTAATATGAAATCTCTAACCTAAATGTTCAAACTTAGGGAAGAATCTACTGGCCCCAGAGCCCACCCTGCCGCCTCCCAGTCTGCTGCTGGGACCAAGTATCCCGACTGGTCCTTGCACCAAGTAGGGGGAAGAAATCTTTCCAACTTGTATCCACCAAACTCCCTTCCCCACTCCATCCCCCAAAGAACACAAACAAGTTTGAAGTGCATCAATCAACTTTTAATGTCCAAGAGAGGAATGGAGGCAGAGCAAGGGGGATGAGGAAGGGGGGCAGCCACCCCTGCTCCAAAGAGAATAAAGACAAAAAAAGAGATGAACACAAACCAGACACTTTCAATTGGCCTTACAAGTCAAGGGAGAGGGGGAGGGGGAGACAACACAAACTCAAACATTTAAAAAAAAAAATCTAATATTCAAGCAATTTATCACAGACAGCACATCCTTCATTGCCCAGTTTATAATACAAGGAACAGCCTATCACTGCCCAGCCCCCCACCCCCACCCCCCAATGCAGGTTTCCTCTAGCATTGTAAAGAAAGGTGGAAAGCACAGAAGACTTGGGGGAAGGGTAGCCCATTCTGCCAGGATTTAAAACTTGAAAAAATGAGCTTTATTCATCCCTTAATTCCCCAACCTCTACCCAACCCCCAACGGTATTTTGGACAAGACGCAGGAAATCAGCAGTTCAAGGCATTAGCTTTCCCACTCCTGCTTCAATTCCACAAAGAGGACCAATTTTGTCCTCTTTAAGCCTCCACATTCTCCTAGTCCCTTCCTGTCAGTGGTTCCCTTGCTTCCTTCAGGATTTTTTCCCCTTCATCTATGCTGCAAGAGTAGTTCCCATAGGAATCCCCCCCCAAATCACTTAAAACATCCACAAAAGCCACAAGCCCTGCTCCCCCAGCCCTGAAACACAGTCATGCACCCTGCCAGGGGTTCCATATTTTACCAAGTCACACCCTCCCTAGTCTACAACTGAGAACTGGTTCCAAGGATAACAGGTTAAGACTTCTCTAGTTGTACTAGTTGTTCCTGGGCATCCTTCTGTCAAGTCTCTGCTGGAATCCAGTAGTTATCTCCTGGGTAGGTCATTGAAGAGCTACCCCACAATCATGCCCCTCTACAAACAGACACACACAGACACACACATTCTGTCTCTCAAAGACTCCTTCTCAAATACAGAAAGGAGGAAGGTTCAGACCCAATCCAAGTCACTGGAAATTCCCTGACCCATCAGTCAACAAAGAGGCTATTCTAAGGGGACTCTTCCAAGGAAGTGGAAAAAGAATTAATGAGTTGGGACTTGGCCAGGTGGGGGATATGGAATGAGAGAAAAATGGAATAATCTTGCCCCTAGCATCCTCCCAATCTGAGCACCAGCAGGAAAAAAAAAATAGCCTAATGCACCAAATCCACAAAGACACACACACACATACACACCTCTTAAGACACTCCCTTAAGCACTAATGAAGACAGCAAGACAAGTCTCTGCCCCACCCCCCCACCCCACAACATAGAGCTTCCAGGGCCTCTAGAGGATCTCACCCCCTTGCCCTCTCCCCTACCCAACTCACAATCCAAGAACACTTGGATTCACATTAGAGGGGAACAAATCTCCCCCTTCCTTGATCCCTTCCCCCCCATCCCAACCCTAACACATCATCCCCCATCCCCTAGCTTTCCTCAAGCCTTTCAAAGAAGGCAGCCACCACTGGGAAGGATTAAGTTGAGCACTCCAAAATCCTGGGGGGAAGGGGGGGGTTTGCTTCTCCTTTTTAAAATTTGAGGGGGATGGGAGAATTTGTTTTGAGAGATATTTCCTAGTGCAATACAACCAAAGGGGGGAGTGTATTTTTTTTTTAATTAAACAGAAAGCAGCCTTCTTCCCCAGGCAACTAAACAGAAGTAGGTTTTTTGTTTTTGTTTTTTTTTTTACTGCAACATATACACATGAAGTCGAGTATACAATCCATGCAGTAGCACAGCCATTGGAGAGGAAATCCTGGTGCCAGCCTTCAGTGCATAACAGTCCCAGCTCCGCCTGCCACCATCGCTGCCCGCCTCCACCACCGCGGCCACCGCCACCACTGCGCCACCTAGCCGGACTTGAAGAGAAGGATTGCAACTTGACCCAAGTAAAAATAGATGAAGTGCTTTGTCTCGTGTGTGACGTAGCTGCCAAAATTTCGGCCCACGATACAATGCCACGTGGGATTATATTTCTTGTCGAATTCCTAAGAGGAAATAAGAGTTGGGGTGATGGTTAGGGAGGGTCTGGGGAGAGGGGTGAGATCAGGGAAATCTCTCAGCAGCAACTGGGCCCCCAGGGAGGGTGAGCTTACCTGACTCTGCTCGGCGCCACCCCCATGATGACTTCAGCTCTCCAAGCTGTAGGAGCTCAGGTTCTAAGGCTAACTAGGTTCTTCCTCCCCACATCCATTAATAATGAATCACACCACAGGCTAATTATTCCAGCCACTCTGGCCTTGGCCACTGAAAGCACTGGTCATCTTTCTCTTTCTCTCCCCACCATGCCCCAAAACAACTCTGGTCCCTTCAGTTAATCTGCATTTGGGAAGTCTGGGAGGCCAAACTGTCTCTAAAGTTTGATGGGGAAGACTTAAGGCTTTATTGCCTTCCAAAGGACTAAGTCATCATGGCCTCAAGTGGCAAATAGGGTCCCTGAAATTCTGAGAGATGGAAAGGGAAGAAGGTATTCCCCAAATACCTGGAAACGTGGCTCTCTAGAGATTGTCTAGTTAGTCAACCCCTATAAATCAGCTTAAATTGGGGGGGGGGGGGGGTGGGCAATGAGGTGGCTCAATGGATAGAGCACCAAAAGTAGTCGGGAGACCTTGGGTTCAAATATGGCCTCAGACACTTTCTAGCTATGTGACCAAAGGTGAGTCACTTAACCCCATTTGCCTAGCCCTTGCCCTTCCATCTTAAGAGTTATTACTAAGATAGAAGTAAAAAAAAAAATCAACTTAAATTCAATAGAATATAAATACTACATTCTAAGAAAATGTAAACTCTTTGAGGGTAGTCATGGTTTTATTTTCGTCTTTATAACCCTGATGCCTAATACAACATCTTGCACATATTAAGTATATTCATTCCTTTGAATTTATCCTCTTTCAGGTCCAGAATGGGAGACAAGAGCTGAAATATGATGATAAAATTCGAATTTGTCCTTTCCAGGGGCTAAATCTCACCAAGGTGGACAATCTTCTATCTCTCCATACCTAGCAGGTGTTTTAATTCTTTAACTGTCCTACAGAAGCAGTTTTAGGACACCTTGAGAAAGAGGTAAGTGTAAGTAGGTAAGGTTTCTTGTGACCCAGCTAAGGTGGATAAATCCTCCCCACAGCCTATAGTTCAAACAACTACATATAAGAGGCAGTAGAGGCAGCTAGGATCTGGATATCAGAAGTCATGGATTCAAATCTGGCCTCAGATACTTCCTAACTGTGTGACCCTGGGCAAGTCACTGAACCTCAACTGCCTAATAAATAACCCTTACCTCTCTTCTGCTTTGGAATCAATACTTAGTATCAATTATAAGACAGAAGTTAAAGATGTTTTAAAAAAAAAAGGCACTGGTATAACAGAAGTAGGTAAGAAAGTGGTGCTTTGGATAATGTTCCATGTGGAATAAGGAAGATCAGAGTTCCAAGCCAGGCTCAAACAACTGACTAGTGGTGTGACCCGAAGCAAGTCAGCTTTATCTCAGCCTCAGTTTCCCCAGTTTCTGTAAAATGGGGGTCATAATAACATCTATTTGACAGGGTTGCTTTAAGGATCAAATAAGATAACATTTGTTAAGAGGTTTGTAAACAGCAATGTAAATATGAGGCATTATCCCTGTTGTCATATAAAGAATATTAGATTAAGGACCCCAAGAGACCTGGACTCTGGTCCCAAATCTGCCACCAACAAGCCGAAGCAGTCTGGAAGGAGATGGCGTCTCTTCTCTGAGTCTCAGGCTCCTCACCCATGAAATTCAGAGGCTGGAATAGATGATTACCATATCCAAGCTGGAAGGAACATTAGGGATCATCTGGTTCAACCTTCTCATTTTACAAGAGGAAGAAACTGAGCCTTAGGGGTCAAACACCATGCCCAAAGTCACACTGCAAGTCACTGGCAGAGCCATGAGATCAGAACCCAAGTCTCCCCACACCCAACCCTGTGTATCTAGAATTGGTCTCTAATGTCCGTCCTAGTTCTGAAAGACTCCAATTCTAAGAGGTCACTCATTCCCAGATGGCAAAGGGCCATTTCCCAAGTGAGACACAATATTCTGATCAGAACCGTCACAAAGCATTTCCCCCCAACTGGTTCCTGTCATCATTTTAGAGGTCATGTTTTCGCTTTAGACTGTTCAGTAATTGGCCACAGGGCCCCAATATTTACTGCTTCTCAGAAAAGCACTTAATGATCTGCAAAACAAACACTAATGAAGACATTTTAAAGCAACTTTATGATTTAGGATTCCAAATACTAAATTAAAAGGGCAGTAATGATTAATATCACTTCCTTTGACTCTGGAGAGCAAGAGGCAACTGAATATGAGAAGATCTTTGTCACTTACTACCTACTACCTTATTTTGGGAAGGGGAAAATCCCTCCTGTTTTTATCTGTAGTGTAAATTCTCATGCAGGGGAAGTGTGGGAAGAAAACAGGTCTTCAAGTTCTGCCTTGGACTCATACTGGCTTTATGACCATGGACCAAGGTTTGGAGTAGTTACTAACATGCATTTCCAGTGAATCACATCAGTGAAATCAGATTCAGCGTCACTCCCCATTTCCTCTCAAATCCTATTCAAACCAGCCAAGATATATTTAGGATTTAATGTTGCTGAGTTGTCTAGGTCTAGGTCTCTTCTCCCCAAGTGGCTGGGTCAGCCTTCCCATTCCCTAGCTGGCCCCTTTTCCCAAGCCATACCTTCTTGATATAGGCAGCAATGTCTTTCTCTATGTTGTACTTCTCCATAGCCTGCGTTGCACAGTCAACTGCATCCTGCTGCATGTCCTCAGACATGTCTGCGTTCTTGATCACTGCCTTCCGGTCAGACATGGCGACACTAGAGCACAAACACATATGGCGGTCAGTCTGGCGACTCACTCCAAGCTGGACACTGGGGGCAGGTGGCCCTGCATTGATGAAGAGCTATAAAGTTCTCCCAAAGTTAGGTAGCTGATTAGAGACACTGGCCAAAGCCCAGGAAGAAAGGAATAAGAAATAAAATTGACTTTAAAGACTGGTCATCAGCAAATATGAAACAAATGGAGGTAATGAGTAACAGAAACTCCTCTGACTTTGGCTAGCAAGAGGTATCTGAGTGTGGGAGATCAAAGAACTGAGAACTAGAAATGGGTTCTAGACCTGACTGTCACCATGTAAGTGACAATGTCCAACTGACCTGCTTCACCTATGAGACTCAGTCTCTTCATCTGCAAAATGAATGAGTTGGACCAGATTCTAAGGTCCTTTTCCAACTCTTAAATCATAATTCCTATTTTAGAGAGTAAGAGGCTTGGAGAACTCAAGACTCAGGACTGTGCCAGCCTCCCACTCGGACCTCATTGTACTTTGAATTCTACTTTGACTGTCCTCTAACCTTCCTCCCCTGCAGAAAAAGCGTGTCCCATGGTTCAGTGCCTTAGTGTCAACTCCACCACTGATTTTCCATATAACTTGACAAGTCAGTGTCTCTGAGTCTCAGTTTCTACATCCACCTAAGGGATCTATCATAACAATCCTCCTCCTCACCTCACTGGGATACTAAAATATGTTGTAGCAATAAGAATTTAAAGGGAGAAATCACAGGGGTAGATAAGAGCAAAGTGCTATGAGTGTCAGTATTTCAGATGATCTATGATACCTTTAATGGAGATAGTACCTTTACAAGTGACACATAAATAGGAAAAACTTTAATGCTCTTTGCTTCCCATCACTGTCAAAAACAACAACCTCTGGAAATATTCTAGAGAAGCCACAGATCCAGAGTTTAGCCCTTACTTAGAAATAAAAGAGAAGCCACCAGAGGGCACTCAGGCTTATTTGTCTATGTCAAAACAGTACAGGAGGATGTTCAGGTGAAGCCCAACTCCCCATTTCCCCCACTTTCCATCCCCCCAGAAATATCAGAAGCCATGAAGATTCCCATCTCTGTGGCTTATATCCAACCTGCTGAGCAGGAGTGGCTTCTCATCTTATCCTCATTCAGGCATGTAGGCAAGATCTAGACTGTGAGAACTACAAAAGGCTCCTCAAAAATCAGAAGACAGAAAGTTTAGTAGCCTCTGGGGCAGGGTCTTAGAGAACTCTAGTCTTTAATCCCCCTTGCTAAGGTTTAGGAAACCAGAGCTTGATTCAAGGTATTCCAGGATTTGCCTATGGCAAACAATCCCTCACTTGGTGTTTGTAAAAAAGAATAAAATTGCTACAACTTCGACTGCAGTGAAAGATACTAAAGCATCTGAAGTAGGATGCTTCTGCCTGCAAGTGAGGTGACTCAAGCTATAGGAATTAAAAGAGCAATCTTTCACCCCTAAGTTAGTAGTGCCTAGGAGGCGCAGCCTTCTTGTATGAAAGAGCCAGGAGACAAGGCTTCAATTCTGAAGTTAGTTGTAACATTCTTTCCTTGTTCCCATAAGAACCCTGCCAGACCTCCCTCCTTTATCCCATTCCCCATCATGACCTTGGGCAAATCACTGGGCCTCACTTGATCTCATTTGAATCTTCCCACTTCCCAGATCAGCTAAATCCATAAAATACAGTCTAATCATTACTATTTTAAAGAAAGTTTTATCCTTATCATTCCTGATTCAATGGAAATATACGAGAGGCAGATAAGGAAAGCTCTTGGGAACAAAAGGGATCTTTTGGATTTAAATCTCATTGGTATTGCCTAGTAGTCTCTGCTGCTCATCAAAAATTTATTTATTCAGAGTTACTATAAGGAGAGACTGTTTATAAAGCCAAGAGGAGGGTGAAAGGAAAAGGTTGGGGGTGGCCCCAGGAAACACAAGTACAAATTTAGCTCCTTTATCTAGCAATTTCACCTGCTCCACTGCCTCATCCCCCAAAGTCCAAAGGAACAACTTTGTTACAGTAATTAAAACCCAGCCTACTCTCCAGAAAAGAGTCAGCCAAGTTACATAATGTCAGTCTTGTGACTACAATGCTACAATTATTCCCCCTCCCCATGCCCCTCTACACACTCATACATCCCAGAGGCCAGCAAGCAAGGCCAAAGGAGAGAAAAGCCCTCAAGGCTTACCCCCCTTCGGTGGAATAAAGACCCTGCCCTCCATACAGAGAACTGAAAGGGAACTAGGAAGAGTTGAGTCATTAGATACTTTTTAAACAACAGAAGAGGGCTAAGGGATGCAGACCCAGGTCCCCCTAACCCTCACCCTCCATTTTGCATCAGGTCCATTAGAGATGGAATTTGAAGAGAGTCAGAGCTTCCCAGTTCCCTCAAGAACATTCTACTTCTCCCTTCCTAAACTCTAGGAAGTCTGTCCACAGCCCAGCACTGTGCTGGCTGGGGATGTCATCCCTTTTTCCTACTCCCCCCTTCTTCTTCAGGTGTTTGATCTCCAAAAGGGGATCGCTGAAGGGCAAGTGCGGCTCAGAAGTAAAAGCAAAATCCTTTTTTTTCCAGTCAGTCAGCCAGTCGGCCTGCCTCCCTCCTCCTTCCCCCTCATACAAACCCTGCCAGGTCTGCAGGGCCTTGTCCACTGAGCCTCCCTCACCCCACCCCCACCGGCCTGGAGCTGCGCCGGGAGTGACTGGGCGTCCTCTCTGCAGGAAGGACACCCCGGAGGGGGGCAGCATCGGGAGCCGCGTCACGCCCGGTGCCCTCTCCACCCCATCCCCCTCCTCCTCCCTCCTTCCTTGGGCCCCCAAACATCAGAGAATGAGAATCCTATTGGGGTGGGTGGGGAAACACCTCTGCAGTCTGGGGCCCTCTCGGGACAAGTCTAAAGGGGAAGATCCAAGCCCAGAGTGATCAGCTTTCCCCCTACCCCCAGGCAGAGACTAGAGCTGCCTACAAGTAGGAGGGTCAGGGAAGTCGGAATCTCAACCCACCCTCCACCTCCACCGGGCAAAGGCTAGGGCTGCCTAGGGGCAATCCAAAACTAAAGGGAGACCTAAATGAGGCCCAGACCCGAGGATACAGGAATCCTACTCTCCTACCCGCACCCGCACCAGGCAGCCCCTGGAGCAATCTAAGGCTAAAGGGAAGTCTAAACTCTAGGAGGTCGTAATTTTCCCCTCCCCCACCTGGTAGAGGTTGGGGCAGCCTTCGTGCAGTCCAAGACTAAGGAGGAACACGGAGTGGCAAACTGCACCGAGCTGATGCTACCCCCCAGGGGGAGAAGAGCGATATGGGACTGGAGTCCAAACTTGCTCCAGGCCTTGGGAGCTGCAAGCAAAGGCCTCAGATTCCTCCTTCTAGCCCCAACCTCTTTCCATCCCCTCGCACCCCCCCCCCTCCTTTGCAGGATGATAAAGGTGGGGCTAGGAGGCATTGTGGGAAGCAGCAGTAGGAACCGCAGAGGGCAAAGCAGCTAGGCAGCCTCCAAACTGGCCCAAGGAACCATCTACAGTCCCAAGAGGTGGGGGAGGAGGAGCGCAGACGAGACTAAGGGCTGAGGTACCCAGGGCCCGGTCCCTTAGCCTGAGGCCACCACTGTCCTTCCCCTCCCCTCCCGCCCCCTCCCACCTCCACCAGGCGCCCCTAGCAGCCAGCTTCAAGTCCCCACACCAGGTCGCCGCTTTGGATCGGTTCCCTCCCCCATATCTCTCTCGGGAGCCCCCTCCCCCATGTCTCTCTCGGGAGCCCCCTCCCCCAAGCACGCACCCAGCCAAGCACACCCTCCCCCTTCCTATGCACATCTCCTACCCCAGCGACTCACCTTCACAGTGACAAGTCCACGCACGCAGCCCCCTCGAGGGAGCAAAAATCAAAGGTGGTTGGCAAGGGAGATGAAGCGGGGGAGGGGGCGGGGGCAGGGGGAGGGGGACGGGGGCGGTGTCCCCTTTGCTGCTCCTGCAGCTGCAGCCGCCGCAGGTCGCTCAGCTCCAGTGCTCCCCGGCCCCGGCCCCGGGCGCGCAGTCCTTACTTCCTAGCTTGCTTCTTTCTTCTCTCTCTCCCGCGCCCGCTCTCGCTCCCTTTTTCTCTCCGGTGGGTAGGTAGCTCCCACGCGAGCACTGCTTCCCTCAGCTCTTCTCTGCTCTGCTGCTAAGCCCCGGCTGGCGCGCGGCCCCCCCTCTCAAATAGAGCCCCGCCCCTGCCCCCCCGCCCCTCCTCGCGCGCCGTCGCCAGCCCTCCCAATTGGCTGCGCCAGCCCGGCCCCGCACTGCGGGCTTCTCCCCGCGCCGCTCTCGCCCCACATCTTGTTTCCTCCCACAATGCCCCTGGGCAGAAGGAGGGAATGGGAAGGGGAGGGCTGGTTTAAGGAGGGGCTGGGGGTGGGGAGGGAGGAACACCTTATAGAGGGGGAAGGTGGAGAGAAGGTACAGTCTGACCATCTAGAAAGAATAAACGCAGAAAACTCAGGGAGAGGATGGATGGCGATGCTGAACCTGTTAAAAACTAAATCCTAGCCCAGCTCTAGAGAGAAATGGGTTGGAGAACCCTACTGCAGGAGAAAACAAAACAAAACAAGGAGACACCACACCTGTGGAAAAGGAGGGAAGCGCACAGCTCCATAGAGGGGGGATAGGAGGGGGATAAACAGTCGAGTCTCCTTTTCTCCTCCACGTTAATGAAAGACTCATTCTGGCTCCCCACTCCAGCCTCTGAGCCTAAGTCAGTGATAGAAAGCTTTGGTAACCCGTGGTTCTTCTAAGATGCACAATGTCTGCTGATCACCCTGGAGAAACATTTCTGCTCACAGCATTTATTTGTCTGGGCAGAGCTGGGAGGTGGACGTCCATGTGCAAAAGTACCACGTAAATTTGGTTTCAGGGATCCCAAAAGCTCTTCATCCCAGTCCATTTTATTTCAGCAGTGATGTCTCTCTCCAGAAACAAAGTAAGCTGTTTTGGGCCAGTGAATCAAACACACCAGTCAGTAAGAAAATGCTTTTGGCTGGAAAGTTAGCTGAGGAGGTTGAGTGGGAGAGGGATGACAAGGCTGAATAGTATGGCTGCCTAAAGCTGAAGCAACTGTAGTGGCAAAGATAGAGTGTGTACCCAGGATGCTCAAAGAAAAGAGCTAGAAATATCTATTTCTTTTCTTAGGTCTGTTTCGTCCAGTGGGTATGCCCCCTAGTGTGATGGGTAGGGGAGGTTTCTTTCCAAGCATGAGATCATGCCCATAACCCATCTGCCAACTAATTTCTAAACTGTGGGAGAATGAGATTCAACCCTTGAGCATAAGGAATCGATTTGACTTGATGTTTCCCAATCCACATATACAATGATGTTTGCATGCCTTGCCTTCCTCCTTAGATTGTAAGCTCCTTGAAGACAAGGTCTATTTTTTGCCTTTCTTTGTATTCAAGCACTTAATACAATGCCTGGCACATAGTAAGGGCTTAATAAATACTTGTTGACATATTCATTACAGAAACATGGGTTTTTGTTTGGAGATTTCTGTGGGGTACCTCCACATGGCATGCCCACTGGCACCCAAAAAAATGGATAAAAACAAGTGAAGATTGACTGGGACTCTCGTTATAGGAATTCCCTTCCCCTTCTCCATAAAACTGAGCTAAGAGATAAGCTCTCTGACTTGATCTCTCAGGGACCTTGAGAAGAGAGAGGAGTATAGGTCAGTAGACCTGAATTCCTGTGGAGGATAGGGGAGGAATCTGTACCACTAGGACCATTTTCCTCCTGTTAAGAGCAGTTGGTAGTGTCAAGGCAGAAACACATAGCAGAGGTAGACAAGTGCTTCTACAAGGCTTAAAAATAGAAATCCTAAGAGTGGACATCCCCAGCTCAACAAACAGAAGCAACCAGGGCACTTGTGGACTTCCTGCAGAAGGATATGGCAAAGACAGTCAAGGACATATCTAATCAGACCAAGAGAATAGTTCACATTCAATATTCATGAACCCCAAACTCATATGTGGAAGGGAGGGATTTTTTAATTCCCAAGGCAGCATGATTCAGAATCTAGTCTTCCAGCCAGGGAAGGGGAGATTTCCTGAGCAGTGCTTTGACAGCAATAGAGTTCTGATACTGAACTTTCTAGAGCAGGGGTTTCTAACTTTTTTGGTGTCATGAACCACTTTGGCATAATCTGGTAAAGCCTAAAGACCTCTTCTCAGAATAATGTTTTTAATTACATGAACTAAAACACATTGGATCATAAAGAAAAACAATTATATTGAAATAATTATTTTTAAAAATTTTTAAACAAGTTCATGGAACCCAGTTCTAGAGAGAAAAGGGAATTTCCTGAGGCAGCATGCTATTTGAAGAAAGAAGAGGATCATTTTCTTAGGTCCTACACAGCATCCTACTTGTTGAGCCAAGCCAATGAGTCACTTGGACAATGAAGTTACCATGGGAAGAAAGTTACTTGCAGCAGAGCTCAAAATGCAATAAACCACAGAGAAATGCTTTAAAATCTGGGGAAACCAGGTAGGACTCTGTGGGAAGGGAGAATGTACCAGAATGTCAAAAGTTTGTCCCAATAGCAACTAATTCAGTTCCTTTCTGTGGCATGCCGAGGTGCCTCCAATTCAATGTGAGTTCCTTAAAAGTAGAGACTATCTTACTCTTTTTTTTTGTTCAATCCCCAGCATTTAGCACATGGTACTTTGCAAACAGTAAGTCTTTAATAAATGGGCTGAAGTTAATAAGTACATGAAAAAGTGCTCTACATCTCTTATAATCAAAGAGATGCAAATCAAAACAACTCTGAGGTATCACCTCACACCTAGCAGATTGGCTAACATGACAGCTATGGAAGTAGGGACACTAATTCATTGCTGGTGGAGTTGTGAATTGATCCAACCATTCTGGAGGGCAATTTGGAACTGTGCCCAAAGGGTGATAAAAAACTGTCTGCCCTTTGATCCAGCTATAGCACTGCTGGGTTTGTACCCCAAAGAGATAATAAGGAAAAAGACTTGTACAAGAATATTCATAGCTGCGCTCTTTGTAGTGGCCAAAAATTGGAAAATGAGGGGATGCCCTTCAATTGGAGAATGGCTGAACAAATTGTGGTATATGTTGGTGATGGAATACTATTGTACTCAAAGGAATAATAATAAAGTGGAGGAATTCCATGGAGACTGGAACGACCTCCAGGAAGTAATGCAGAGCGAGAGGAGCAGAACCAGGAGAACATTGTACACAGAGACTGATACACTGTGGTACAATCGAAGGTAATGGACTTCTCCATTAGTGTCAATGCAATGTCCCTGAACAATCTGCAGGGATCTAAAAAACACTATCCACAAGCAGAGGATAAACTGTGGGAGTAAAAACACTGAGAAAAAGCAACTGCTTGACTACAGGGGTGGAGGGGATATAACTGAGGAGAGACTCTAAATGAACACTCTAATGCAAATACCAACAACATGGAAATGGGTTGGAGTCAAGAACACATGTGATACCCAGTGGAATCATGCCTCAGCTATGGGAGAGGTGGGGGGGGGGGGGGGAGGAAAAGAAAATGATTTTTGGTTTCCAATGAATAATGTTTAGAAATGACCAAATAAAATAATGTTTATTTTTAAAAAATAATAAAAAAATAAAATAAATGGGCTGAAGACTAAGAGTCCTACCTCTCTACTTATCATTTTTGGTGGGACAGAGTGAGTCTGACCATTTCACTCCCCTACTAAATAAACTCCATTAATTCCCTATTGATTCCAGGATCAAATATTATTTCATCTTTATGTCTTCTCTCCACTTTTATCAGATCTTGTTCATGCATTTAACTGGGGACTGTAGTACTGGGCTGCTAGAGAACTATTCCCAGAAACTCCGAGAGATGAAGAAACAAGTGTCTGGTGTACCTGAGGGACACTAGAACAGCATGTATAATGGAAAGAGGATTTGGCAGTCAGAGAATCTGGGTTAGATTTTTAACTGTCTATTACCTTTATAAACATAAACAAGTTACTTCTCTCTCTGGGCTTCAAATTCCTCATCAAGGGTTTGGACTAAATGATCTCTAGGATCCTTTCCTACTGTAAATGGTCTGATACTTTCTATCACAAGTCCAGAATCTGAAGCCAACTGTGTTAGAACAAAATTCTCCTCTTGATTTCTTTTATTTCTTTCCTTGACCCTTCCCTTTCTTTTCCCCTTTTTTCTCCCCTCAAACTCGTAAAAAGTAAAGATCTAGTGCCCTCTATAACATTGCCCCTTGAAAATAAGCATAGGAAAAAAAAACATTGTAAGCTCAGTTTGGCTGTGTTATTTATATGTTCTGGCTACTATGCATCACAAAAGCAATCATGCATTTTGTTAATATGAATGCAGTGTTATTTCTCTGTAAATTTATATTCAATTATAATTATGCTTAGATTTATGCTGCTTCAATTGTAATATCATCTATGTACAACCATAAAGAAAACTTAGAGAAACATGATAGTATTTATAGGAAGAAGAAAGAAAGAACTGCAAATAGCAGTGGCCCTTCCCTTCATGGCCATTCCCCAATAATTCTTTCACCCAGTTCGTAACTATACCAGAGCTGTGTCCAGATGCCTCCCCCAGGAGCCAACAAAATATCCTATTTAATATAACCGTTCCCTCTCAAAGAAGAGTACCTACATTGGGGTAAAATAATTGCCAATCTTTTTTTAAACCCTTACCTTCCTTCTTGGAATCAATACTGTGTATCAGTTCCAAGGCAGAAGAATGGTAAGGGTTAGGCAATGGGGGTCAAGTGACTTGCCCAGAGTCACACAACTGGGAAGTGTCTGAGGCTATATTTGATCCTAGGACCTCCCATCTCTAGACCTGGCTCTCAATCCACTGAGCTACCCAGCTGCCCCCAATAATTGCCAATCTTAAGGAAAGTCCAAACCTAATTCCTCCTTGAACTCCATGCTGAACTACCAGTCTACACACCTATCTAGAAATACTCCTATGTCTAGCCTTTCCTGAGATTATTTGCTTATCCAGAAAATTTTGCCATATTACTGTAAGCCATCTCATTAATTCTATTAGATCTTGCTTTATTTCCAAAGCACCATTAGCAAGTGAGGGATTTGAAAAGAATGGTGGGATACCTACAGTATATTCATCATAGAGGAAATCAATTGTCCTGTCTAAAGAACCTGACTACTAGGTGGCACCATGGATGGAGAGCTGGACTTGGAATCCAAAAAAACTAAGTTCAAATCCTGACTCAGAGACATTATCTCTGTGATGTTGAATAGTTCACTTGACCACTCTATGGCTCAGTTTCCTTATCTGTAAAATGAAGGGGAAGTTAGACTAGATGTCAAAAGACTAACCATTAATAACAAAGCTAATAAAAATCAAGATTCAGCCCATATTCTTGGTGTAGTGATCCCTTAAAATCACTAGATTTGGGTTTGGATCCAGATTTGAATCAATGCTTTGCCACCAACTAGTAGCAGAACTTTCTCTAGGCCTCAGTCTCCTCATACATATAATGAGGAAATTAGATTCTACCAGTTCTAAATTCTATGACCAATTAGATAACAACAGTAAAGATGGTATATTGCCCTCTACTCAAAGTAGCTTGTCCTTTCTCCATGGTACAGAAAGGGTGATCAACATAACATGAATATTTATGGATTGCTGTGATGACATGAAATAGATGTAGAATCATATAATCTTAGAGCTAAAAGGAAAGGCAGAGGCCCTGTAGCCCAAGCCTTACCAAAGGCTGAACTTCCCAACAATTCCATCTTAGAACCAGGTCATCTTGGATCAGGCAAGAATGAATCTCAAGGCCTTGCCCCAATGAATTGGCTTTGCTCTGTCTCATGGCCACAGATTATTATATCACTATGACCTTGGTTAGATATACTTATATTTCAGTGGTGTCATATTCACATAGAAACAGATCCCTGTGGGCTTCATGTTGACTTAGAAAACCACAAATTGTTGGGTTGGGCTATATTGTATTTTTATTTATTTTATCATATTTTATTTGTTTCATTTAACGTTTCCTAGTTACTTTTTAATATGACTCCATCTGTTACCTACCTGCAAGAGTTTGACACCTCTATTTAGATCTAAAGGAGTTCAGCCAAGTGAAAAATTGGAGATGGGGAGGAGCTATGAAACCCACTAATCAGACATGATGAGTTTTGTTTTGTTTTGTTTGGTGACTCTCTTGTATGACCACCCAAGGGTACATCCTAATTTGTGGCTGATGGAAAAAATAGGCAGAGGAGGGGGACATGAAGGTGGTGGCCCTCTTAATGCAAGGAAATAAAAGACTTAACATATGTTAGTAACACATTTTCCCCCATAGGATCATAGGTAAAGAAACAGGAAGGACCTCAGAGGTCCTTTGTAGAGTTGTAAAAAATGAGGTTCAAGATCAAAATGGATATATGATCTAGACATAAAGGGAAATATAAGCAAATTAGAACAAGGAACATATTATCTATCAGATTTATGGATAGGAGAAGAATTTATGAATAAACAAGAGATAAAGAGCATTATGAGATATAAATGGGATAATTTTGATTATATTAAATTTAAAAAGTTCCTTACAAATAAAATTAATGTAACCAAGATTATAAGGAAAACAAACAGAAAATTGGGGAAGGGAGAGATTTTATAGATAGATATCTCATATACAAATATATAGAGAATTTTGTCAAATTTACAGGAATAAGAGACATTCCTTTAATTGATAGATGGTCAAAAGATATGAACAGTTTTGAGATGAATTATCAAAGTCATATATAGGCATATAAAAATGTGCTAAACCATTACTGATTAGAGAAATGTAAATAAAAACAATTCTGAGACATCTCATTCCTATCACCTTGACTAAAATTAAAAAAGCCAAAAATTACAAATTTTGTAGAAGAAATAGAAAAACAGAGACATTAATATACTGTTGGTGGAACTATGAATTGATTCAACCATTCTGGAGAGCAGTTTGAAATTATGCCCAGAGAGTAATAAAACTGTGTCTTCTCTTAGACCCAGCTATCCCACTGTTGGGTCTGTTTCCCAAGAATTTCAGGGGAAAAGGAAAAGAACCTATGTGCTTCAAAATATTTATAGCAACAATTTTGCATTGGCAAAGAACTGTAAATCGAGGGAATGTCCATCAATTGGGGAATGGCTAAATATGTTGTGACATATTATTGTGATGGAATATTGCTGTGCTGTAAGAAATGATGAACAAGTTAATTTTTTTAACTTGGAAAGACTAACATTAAATTATGAAGAGCAAAATGAGTAGAACCCAGAGAACATTTTATACAATTATAGAATTTGAAGAATAACTTGCAGATAAATGTCCACCTCCAGAGAAAGAACTGATGACTAGAAACAAAAAAGACTTAATTTATATATAATTTTTTTTTTGGTCAGACAATGTCTTCTGTGGTGCAGGGAGGTGAGAGATGAAGTGAGATATCTGGGAATTTCAATGTAACCATCAAACAAGTAAGTTAATTTAAAAAAACTTAAGTGAATTTCAGAGAAATTAAATTATTTTCTTAAGGTTAACAATCAAGGGAGGCAGCATGGTTCAGCAGGCAGCTCACTAGACTGAGTCAGAAAACCCGGGCTTGAGTCTTTGCTCTGTCATTTATTCTGTTTGCCTTGGGTGGTCATCTCCTTGAGCTTCACTTTCCTTATCTATAAAAGTAGTTGTGGAGGTGAGAATAGACTTGATGCTGTCTAAGATCCTGTTCAGCTCTTATTCTATCATCCTGTGATCCTAACTATTCAAAGTATTCAAACCTACTTCTGACTCAAAACCCAGGACAGTTTCCACTATTCCACCCATTTTCTCCCCAAAACACCAAGATGAATACCACCCACCCTCAAACCAGAGAATAACCCTCACTATTTGTCTACATGTCTCAGCTAGACGCAGTAACTGCAGAATGGTTTGCTCTGGGATAGAGGTAAATTTGAATAGGGCCATTCTCTGAGAGTAGTCATTCTTTTTAGGTTTCCATTTCACTACCTCCCAGCTGAAGCAAGTACACAAACAGGTGACCTCTTTTTAGAATAAGGAAAAGCAATGATCTCATTATGAAAGAATAGTAATGCCCAGTAAATGAAGTGAGACTTCATATAGAAATGGGGCAGAAAATGTCCTCAAGGAGTAGGTGTTGCTCTCACCTGTTCTTGGAAGGACAATAAGGGCAAATTTCCAGCCCTGAACTATATGTCCCTTTGTCCCCTAGGGGAACCACATCTTGTCTCTGTTATTGTTCTACAATTGTTTCAATCATGTTGGAGTCTGAGTTTTCTTGGCAAAGATACTAGAGTGTTTTGCCATTTTCTTCTCCATTCTCCAGCTCATTTATAGATGAGGAAACTGAGGCAAACAGGCTTAAGTGACTTGCCTAGGATACACAGTTAGTGTCTAAGATCAGATTTTAACTCAGAAAGATGTCTTTCTGATTCTAGACCCAGCACTCTATCCACCTAGTGGTCCCAGAACCCCAGTAATAGCTCATATCCATTTACCATTGGGTTCCCAAGGCAAATGGACAAAGAAGTAGGTGCAAAGCTGTTGTAAAATTAGAATAGCAATAGTGTGAGACAACCATATAGCTTTCAGAAAAGTCAATGAAAGACTTTTTCAGTCTGATCATTTTCCAGATCTGCTTTTTTGGGGATCCATCATCATGAGTTCAGACCATTGAGCAAAGTTTTGTGAAATACAGGCCACTCCTGTCTTCCTTGCATCTTACCTTGCATACTACCTTGGGGTAGTAGCCAACTACCCCAAGAAAGGGCAAACTGCTCCTTCTCCTAACACTCTAGACACCACATGGCTCATTGCCCAAAGGGGATGATATCCATCTAAAGGTCCTGAAAGACATAAGAATGCTGATCAATACAATGATCAACAATGATTCCAGAGAACCACTGCTAAAGAATGTTACCTACTTCCTGCCCAGGAGGTGAAGGGCTTACTATGCAAAATGAGATATATTTTTGAACTTGGCCAAGTGGGAATTTGTTGTGCTTGCCTATGACTGTTTATAACAGGAGTCTTCTTTTTCTTTTTTTCCCCCAGAGGTGAGGGAGGGAGGGAGAGGAAAAGAACATAAATGCTCATTCATTAAAAAAATAAAATTTAATTTAAATTCTGAAGAGAGAAAAAAATCTGCATCTTGGAAGAAAAGGGTCAGAATTGGAAGAGGAAAAGTGTGCATTGGAGGTGACAACTGTTTAGTTTTTTATTAGTCAATGTTTATACAACACCAAGAGATTTGATGTGGAAACTGCTAATGAAGTGTCATCTGTGTGGAGACTTCCTGTCACACCGACCAAGAAGCAGGGGACAAGGGAAATATAGGCAGGAGAATTAGATGTAGGGGAGAGCCAAAGACAGAGAAAAGGCACTCCTGAATTCAGGGAAAGGACTCTAGGTTAGAAGTCAAGGGCTCAGAGTTTTACTATCTGCTAGACCTTTACCTGACTCTGTAACCCTGAGCAATTCACTTAACATAAACTTCACTTTCTACATCTGTAAATGAAGATAATAAGTCTTTTGGTCTCTAACTCAGGAAGCTGTTGTGAGGATGAGTTTTGAAAGAATTGTAAATGTAAGGGGTCTTTTTTATTATGATTATACTGATAAGAAAGCAAAAAAATGGGGGGGGGGGTATAAGAAGTTAATTGAGAAATGGAAAAGTAGCAAAAACCCAAAGAATTCTATCTTCCTCCTCCAATCTGAACTCACTATCCATGACAGTATTACTCTTTGGAATAAGTCATAATGGCATAATAGTTTGAGGGATTGTTTAGTCTAACCCTTTAATTTTTATATAGCTTTTTTTATTCTGAACTTAAACATCAACTAAACTGAGCACTTTCTTATATATAGTATAATAGAAAGAAGGGGTTGTACATGAAACTTGTATTATGTACAACTTGCTTTTCTTTTCAAGCATATAATTAATTCGATGTGTTATTTTCAAAGCTGTCCTACTTGTCTGTGATTGCCTCTGGCCTTGTTTCTCTTCCCTTCTGTGCATTTCAAAAACAGGTGTCAATGACCCTCTTTTATTTCCCTTTTTCTTCTTATTTTTTGGCAGACTTATCTCTAGCTCTCCCCTCCCTCCCTATCTATCCCCTACTTGAAAAAGAAAAAGAAAACATTTGTGACAAAAACTCATAGTCAAACAAAACAAATCCCCACATGAGTTATCATCTGAAAATGTATGTCTTATTTGCAATTGAAGTCCATCATCTCCCTGTCAAGTAGTAGGCAGCCAGCCTCATTCATCATTGGTCTTCTATAATAATGTTTGGTCATTGCACTGATCTGAATTTCTAAGTCTTTCAAAGTTATCTGTCTTTACAACATTGTTGTTATTGTGTAAATTGTTCTCTTGGTTCTGCTCTTCTGCTCACCTCACTCTACATCATTTATCTCTTTCATCCTTTGTTATGGCATAATAATATTACATTACATTCATACACCATATTTTTTTAGTTCTCTAAGTGCTGAAATCCTCTTACTTTAAAAATGATTTAGTACACAACCTCAAAGGTAAGATTAGAAGAGATGTGATTTAGAGGCAGCTAGGTTGCTTAGTGGATAGATAACCAGGCCTAGAGACAGAAAGTCCAGGTTCAAATCTGGCTTCCAACACATCCTACCTATATGGCCCTGGACAAGTTACTTAACTCCAATTACCTAGCCCTTATCAACTCTTTTGCCTTGAAACCTATAGATTTTAAGACAGAAGGTAAAGGTTATTTAAAAAAAATTTTTTAAGAGAAAGAAGATTTGAATCCAGGTCTATCATTCCAAGCATATTTTAAACTTTATTATCAATAAACATTTAAGTAGTTATTATGTGTGAGATTATAGGGAAGAATCAACAATGGAGTTCTGAGAAGAAGAATATTTTCATATGACCTTCCCCAAAACTGCTTTACACACACACACACACACACACACACACACACACACACACACATCCCTTGCGAATGAAAATTGGCGTTCACCCAACATCTGAACCTCTAAAAATCAATCCCTCCAGGGCGAGGCAAACAAGACTGAATCTTTGGGCCCTGATGAGTTAGCTTTGTTCTGTTCAGCCACAAATTGTATCCCTCTGGCATAGCCAGCCATGTGACAGGTGTGTCATTAATCAAAAATATAACAAAATATAGATAGTTCCAGTCAGTCCAAAAGTGCCCAAGACTGGAAGTAGAACTCATGTCCTAGTCAAGAGTAATTTGAAAATCAGCCCCATACCTGGCAACTCCACTGTTAGTGAGATTTTTATCATTCCTCCATTCTTGTTGTTTGCAGGGAAAGGTAGAAAGGAAAAAAGGAACCTCCTGAATATCACCCAGTTGCATTGCTAATTCTCTAGATCCAAAAAAGAATGCAGAGGGATGGGGCAAAGGGATAGAGGAATGGGGCCTCATTGGTTTTGAGTCATCCAGCTGAAGACTGTGAGGCTTCATAAGCTCCTACAGATTTCCACAATGTCCTAGCTCATTTCTGGGGCTATAGGATACTTCTAGAGAGAGAAAAACCAAAGTGAGGGATTTCTTTGGCATCTGGATTGACTGAGATAGGTAAGATTTGGTTGCTGAGAGTTCTTTAGGAGTAGAGAGCCCCAGAAAAGGGTCCCCAAATCAAGGACATTCCCCAGCCTATCAGTATACGGGAAAAGATGAGATAGGACTTGTACAGTAAGGGAAACATGAGTGGCATCCTGATAGGAAGGCAAGAAGTCAAGAGAATAGGCTCTACCCATGTGATCCTGGGCAAATCACTTCCCCTTTAGGACCTTAATTTTTTCACCTCAAAAATTGGTCTAAGCTGTCTAGTTCAAAAATTCTGCCTCTTCATCAGAATGAAACTCAGCACTCAGTGAAGTTGGAGAGCTCCTGAGATCAAGATAAGCAAAGCAAAGGGGAGGTGGCATTTAAAGGCCTGAGATAATTTGGAGGCGTTCCCTGTGCTCTAGCCCTGCCCTTCAGGGGCATGTGGACAAAGACTGAAGAGAGTCAGCCAGATATATGACAGCTTGTCAAACCTCGGGCAATGTTTCCCTGGCTGGAAAAGGAAGATGGAGTTAATATGCAAGAGATTTCTCCACCCAGTCCCTTCCATCTAAGGATCCTCTGGAAAAGCTGCATTATAATCGATAGCCTCATAAATAAATAAGGTTTCAATGCATCCTGTCTCCAGTCTGAAGCTTCCTCAGGAAAACTGAGCCTCAACCTACTATTACTCATCCATGTCTTGAATCATAAGGCCACAACTCAGGTGGGCAGGAATTACGTGAGGTTATTTTGTTCATTCCCCATCTGGTGTGGGATTGTACAAAAACCACCCCAAAAAGGTGGCTGAAATGGAGAAAAATGTTAGTGAGGATTCCCTATATCCCACCATCACTAGACATCCCATTTTCTTGTCTGACTTCCTTCTCCCAGACCCTCAGCATCACTGTAACAGGCTAAGATTGGCATCTCTGTTTTGACCTATTTTACAACTCCCACTCACAATCCCTCCCTTTTACCACCAGCACCATAAGATTTCATTCCCCTTTCCTGCCCTAGTTTCCCCTCTTATTTCTAATCTCTCCTTTTCCCACTCTCCTACTGAAGCTCCTTCACACACCTCTGTTTTCATTCTCCTGAACTAACACCAGCTGTGTTAGTTCCTCAGTTTCCTCATCTGTAAAACTAGCTAGAGAAGGAAATGGCAAACCACTCTAGTGTCTCTGTCAAGAAAACCTCAAATGGGGTCACAAAGAGTCAGGCACAACTGAGAAACAACTAAACAAAACATCACTAAAAGGCTACCTCATGGGCTAACAAAGGGAATGCATCTCCCTAAAACCTAAAAGTCTAAGTATGTTGTTCCATGGTGAATTGATATTTTCCAGTGGCTTTGGCCACTACGTGAATTTCTATCAAGTGAATCCTATTGACTTCCACTGGAAAAATCAGAGATGTATTCCTAACCCAATAATAATAATAGTAACAAATAGCTCAACTTGAATATAGCCCTTTAAGATTTCCAAGACGATTTCCTCAGAATGACATATTAATTAAATAGAGAATATATTATCATTCCCACTAGATGAATAAACACAAAAAAAGATCAGTAAGTTGCCCAGGGTCACAGAGTTAGTGTAAAAGTCAGAACTTGAACTCAACTCTTCTGCCCCAAGTTCAGTGTTCATTCCATTACAATGCCCTAAGTTGAAAAACTTTTTGGCAAGAGAGAAACTGATTGTGGTCAATCTCCCAGCATGACAGGAGTTCTAGAACACAAAAAGGTGCTATTTAGCTTCCTGAGGGTTCTTTGCAAACCCTTTTGGAACTTTGAAACAGATTATACTGTTTTCCCACCTCCAAGATCCATACTTTGACATTTTTGCCCCTTTTTTTCTTCTCCTTATACCCACAACATGCATAGGACAAAGCAGTTTTTCCATATCTGAGACCCCTATAATTTAGCTCCTCCTTTGACTTGAGTATTGACAATGACTGAAAGAACTGACCTGTTACAGCACATTTTTCCAGGGGAAGCTAAAGTGAGGTGGATAGAATGGTGACCTTGGAGTCAGGAAGATCTGAGTTCAAATGTGACTTCAGACACTTCTTAGCTGTGTGATCCTGAGCAAGTCACTTAACATATTTGCCTCAATTTCCTTATCTGTAAAAATGGAGATAATACTAGCACCTACCTCCCAGGCTTGCCAAAAGGATCAAATGAGATCATAATTAGATAGCACTCAGCATAATGGCTGGCAAATGTTATATAAATGTTAGCTATTGTTATTATTTCTGGGATATGGCTTCCAATGCATTTTCTTGAATCTGAAAGTCCTTCAATTCAAGACTTCAGATTATTCAAAATAAGTTAGTCTCCTATTTTATCCCTTCTGGCTGGGAGTTTGAAATTCTACATACTAAGTCAACTAAAAATGGGGGCTATCTTGAAGGAGTTCTTACCCTAAACTTTCACTCTCTTCTATTCTTCCTACTTCACTCTCAGTCCCTCATCATTTATTTGTTGGTGAGTATACAGCAGCAACTATGGTAGAAAGATACAGGAGAAGACCAGGGTTCTAATTTTGTTCTTGTTCAGTTGTATCTAACTCTTCCTGACTCCATATGAAATTTTCTTAGCAAAGATACTGGAATGGTTTGTCACTTCCTTTTTCGGCTCATTTTACAGATCAGAGAACTGAGGCAAAGAGGGTTAAGTGACTTTCTTAGTGTCACATAGCCAGTATGTGTCTGAGTCCAGATTTGAACTCAGGACGCTGTCTTTCTGACACCAGAACCAGCACTTTCTCCATTGTGCTGTCTAGCTGAAGTGTTCAGGTTCTAATACCAGTTTCCTAATTTCTTTGTCTGAAGACTTATCTAATTACATTGGGCTTCTAATTATATCTAATTACATTACACTTGATTACCCAGCTTTTCTTATCTGTTAGATGAAGGCAATTTATACTTTGCTCATTTCATGAAAGTTCTGTGAAGATTAAATGTATTCACAGATGGGAAAACACTTGGAAAATCTTAAAATATTATGGACATGGATGGTATTTTGTTACCATTCCAGGCTGACTTCCTTCTCCCACATGCATACTCTTGGTCCTTCCGCATCTGAGCAAAATGTAATTACAAAGATAAATTTGTTGCCAAAATATACACCATGGGGCAGCTAGTGGATAGAATGCCGGGACCAGAGCCTGGAGGTCCTGGATTCAAATCTGGGCTCATACACTTGAAAAAATTAAAATTAATATACAACTTCAAATATTATATTTTATAAGAATTATTAATAATCACTAGAAGTAAAGGAATAAAAAGGTCATTATTTAACAAAATAAAACCATGTGCCCAAGCTAAATCTCCCTGCTCAAAAGTCCCGCTCTTCCAAAACCACCAACAGGAAGCAAAGAGACTAAACAAGGAACCCCACCCAATTTATCTCCTGTCTATGTCAGCACACAATGACAGTTTCCACACACTTCCTAGTTGGGTGACCTAGGCAAAAGTTTTCATTCATATATATATATATATATATTTATATATATATATATATATATATATACATAAATGTGTAAACACAGTGATAGTCCTACAATTCATGTAGCTTAACAGAAAGCCACTCAATAGTGCTTGAAAATTAACTCTGGCAAAGGTTTCATGAAGATGTCACACAAGCTCTTGGGGTTCTCCGAAAGGGAGGCTCTGGAGCTGTACGATATTCAGGAAGAAACCTGATTTGGAAGCCTTTCCCCCTCATGGCAGGGATCCCTTCCAACCCCATCCTCTATATGAAGCACAGTTACAGGAGACTTCTCTGACCAGAGCCATTGGGAAAAGACAGAGTTACCGCCAGTAAACTCAGACAGTGGGCTCTCAGAGGTCAGGGTCTCTGCCTTATATTTTGGTGTTCTCTCAGCCCACTCCTAGTACTGGACATCTAAGGACCCTAACTATAAGGCAACAGGCTGTTTACGTGTATCTTGAAACCCTGGCACACTGCTCCACGCGCTTAGGGTTTCCAGGAGAATATTTTTATGTTAGTGATATTTTCTCCTCTAAACTATTAAGTATGGAAAGAAGGAAGAACATGAGCCTAGCTACCAGGAAAGTGGTTAAAGGAAAAAAAAAAAGAGAAGCAACCTGCTTTCTTTTTCTTTAGGGTAGATGGGTTTGGTAGCACGTTTTAATGGTTTTGATACTTACTTTCAAGTTAGCATTTCCCACAGGTGGTGTAATAGAAAATCCCTGGATTAGGAGTTAAGAGACCTGGTTCAGACCTTGGTTTTGTCATTAAGTGAGTAATAGCAAATCAGGACTTAAAATCCAACCTCTGGTGCTGAATGCCCCTGCAGTTTGGGACAAGATGCTTAAATTCTCCTCTCCCTCAGTTCCCTTATCTATACAATCTAGGGAAAGAACTAAGTGACCTTTGAGTTTCCTTCCCTCTCTATACCTATGTTGTTAGCTATAAAAATGCTAATTATTGTGGTTGATTATTATCATATCTCTGATACTTTTGCTCTTTGTTGTTTAGTCACTTCAGTTGTGTCTGACTTCATGGTGAAAGATACTAGAGTGGTTTGTCATCTCCTCCTCTAGTTCATTTTACAGATGAAGAAACTTGCCCAGTTGAGACATCCAGGTGGCACAGTGATGAGTGCCAGGCCTGGAGTCAGGAAGATTCATCTTCCTGATTTCAAATCTGACCTCAGACACATAAGTAGCTGTGTGGCCCTGGCAAGTCCCTTAATTGTGTTTGTCTCAGTTTCCCTATCTGTAAAATGAATTGAGGAAGGAAATGACAAACCACTTCAGAATTTCTGCCAAGAACACCCTAAATGGGGTCATGAAGAGTCGGGCATGACTGAACAACAATAAGACTTTCTGAGGGGGGGGAAGCTGGGTGGCTCAGTGGATTGAAAGCCAGGCCTAGAGATGGAAGGTCCTAGGTTCAAATCTGGCCTCAGATACTTCCTAGCTGTGTGATCCTGGGCAAGTCACTTAACCCTTCTTGTATAGTCCTTACTGCTCTTATGCCTTGGAACCAATCCATAGTATTGATCCTAAGGAAGAAGGTAAGGGTTTAAAAATAAAAATAAAACAAGTTCATGGGAGTAGCTAGGTGGCTCAGTTGATGGAGAGGCAGGCCTAGAGATGGGAAGTCTTGGGTTCAAATTTGGCCTCAGACACTTCCTAGCTGTGTGACCCTGGACAAGTCACTTAACCCCCATGGCCTAGCTCTTACCACTCTTCTGCCTTAGAACCAATACATATTGGTTCTAAGACAGAAGGTAAAGGTTAAAAAAAAAAGACTTTGAGCATCACACAGCTGGTAAGTGTCTAAAACTCAGGTCTTCCTTACTCTAGGCCCTTCCACCCATCTCTATCCCCTGTGCCACCTAGCTGCCTACTTTTACAATGTGATCTCTAAGGTCCCTTCTACCTCCAAATCCATGATTCTAGATGGCCTCTGAGGTCCCTTACAGCTCTGGAGCTATGATGGCTCTGTGTATCACTTTCCTCATCTGTAAAATGACTGGTGGGGGGCAAGGGGAGTACTAGATGACACCTCAGTTCTTTTCCTCCTCTAAAAACATTGTCCTTCCTTCCATATCTGTTTCAAAAAGAATCTAGAAGACAAGAAAGTGACAAAGCAAATTAGACCCTAGAAAAAAGGATCTCAAGCCTCGAAGGCATTAGCATCCCCATTTTATAGACAAGGCAGCGGAATCCCAGAAAGGTACTGAGCCAGGTGTCCTCCCCTGAAAACGACTCCAAACAGGGGCTGGTGTTTGCTGTTCTCCCCTCAACATAGCAACAAGACTGGCTATGAGCAAACAGGTTGTGTCTGCCGCCGCAGGAAAGCCCACAGCATGTACAGCAGACGGTGTTTCCTCGGCAGGCGGAGGGCAGCCAAAAGAAACTGAGACTCCCCACCTTCTGCCTTGCAATGCTGGGAGAATGAGAAGAGAAGTAGGAGGGGGATATGCCAATTTCATGCCTAACGACTAAGCTCAACAAGCTTCCCAGAACGGGGCTGGATTCAGTTCCAGCACCAGGGGGCAGAATGAATTTAACCATCCCATAGATGAAGAGACAGCGATGGAAGGAGGAGAGAAACTGCTGGCCTGAGACTCCTGATGCCTCACTGCCTGCCCCAGCTCTGCCACAGATTCGATGTCAAATCAGCAGGAAACAGCACACAACAGGAGAAAGAATGCTCGACTGAGAATCCAAAGAATTGGATTGAAGTCCTAGCCCTGATCTAGAACAATGAATCAATCAACAAAAATTTATTGGGCCAAATCTTGCACTAAGGTTTTTTGTTTTTATTTTTTTAATTTTATAGTATTTTATTTGATCATTTCCAAGCATTATTCATTAAAAACAAAGATAATTTTCTTTTCCTCCCCCCCCACTCCCCGTAGCCGACGTGTGATTCCACTGGGTATCACATGTGTTCTTGATTCGAACCCATTGCCATGTTGTTAATATTTGCATTAGAGTGTTCATTTAGAGTCTCTCCTCTGTCATGTCCCCTCAACCGCTGTAGTCAGGCAGTTGCTTTTCCTTGGTGTTTTCTACTCCCTCAGTTTATCCTCTGCTTGTGGATAGTGTTTTTTCTCCATGATCCCTGCAAATTGTTCAGGGACATTACACCTCCACTAATGGAGAAGTCCATTACGTTCGATTATACCACAGTGTATCAGTCTCTGTGTACAATGTTCTCCTGGTTCTGCTCCTCTCGCTCTGCATCACTTCCGGGAGGTTGTTCCAGTCTTCATGGAATTCCTCCACTTTATTATTCCTTTTAGCACAATAGTATTCCATCACCAACATATACCACAATTTGCTCAGTCATTCCCCAATTGATGGGCATCTCCTCGTTTTCCAATTTCTGGCCACCACAAAGAGCGCAGCTATGAATATTTTTGTACAAGTCTTTTTGCCAATTATCTCTTTGGGGTACAGACCCAGCAGTGCACTAAGGTTTAAGGATAAAAAGAAAGAGCAAAAGCAGACCCCACCCTTGAAGGCATAAATCATTTTTCCGTTTTTTCTTTTGTAAAATAAAGGTGAGGCAGCTAGATGGTTCAGTAGATAGAGCCAGACCTGGAGGTGGGAGGTCCTGGGTTCAAATCTAGCTTCAGACACTACCTGGTTTTGTGACCCTGGGCAAGTCACTTAACCCCAGTTGCCTAGCCCTTACTGTTCTTCTGTCTTGGAACCCATACTCAGGATCTATTCTAAGACAGAAGATAAGGATTTTTTAAATTAAATAAAAATTAAAGGGGTTGGTATTCTTATTCTAAATCCTATAATTCACTATAGGATCTACTGCTCCCATCCGTGGTAGTGGTTTTTGTTGTGCTTCAGTCTTTTCAGTCTCGTCTAACTCTTTGTGACCCCATTTGGGATTTCCTTGGCAAAGATACTAGAGTGGTTTGTCATTTCCTTCTCTAGCTCATTTTACAGATGAAGAAACTGAGGTAAACCAGGTGAAGTGACTTGCTTAGGGTCATGCAGCCTTGTAGGTGTTGGAGGCTAGATTTGACCTCAAGAAGAGGAGTCTTCTAACTCCAAGTCTGGCACTCTATCCATTGTACCACCCAGCTGCCCTACATCTTGGTACAATTAGTCAATAAACATTTAATGAGTCAATAAACATTTAGGGAGCATCTACCATGTGCCAGGTACTGAGCAATGCAAATAGAGGCAAAAGACTAACTCACCTACCTTAAAGAAGTCCTTGTCTTCAAGGAGCTCACAGAATATTGGCCACAGAGTCAGAGGATTTAGATTCAAATTCCACATTGCACAAACAACTATCTATGTGATCTTGAACAAGTCATTTAACCTCCATGAGCCTCATTTACCTTTTCTGTAAAATCAAGGAACTGAATGAAATAGTCTCTGAGATCCTTTTCAGCCAAGTTCTAGGATCCTATGATTTTAATTCTGAGGTGCTTCCTAGTTCTAAATGTGAATTATTGAAATGAGAATTAACTAAAAGTGGATTATGATTCACTGTAGGATCCACTTCTCCCACATATGAATCTCAGCTTCCTCTTCTGTAAAAAGAAAGGGATTCATAACTATTATGTGTGTCATGGACACACACTCCCTCCCTGGCAGTCTGGTGAAGCCTTTAGGCCACTTCTCAGAAGGATTGTTTAAAATTCATAATACAGGGGCAAATAGTAGCACACTGAATAGAGTGCCTGACCTGGAGTCTGGAGTGCTGGGTTCAAATCTGACCTCAGATCATTCCTAGCTGTGTGACATGGACAAGTCATTTAATCCCAATTGCCTAGCCCTTACTGCTCTTCTGCCTTGGAATCCATACTTAACATCAATTCTAAGGCAGAAGGTAAGAGGTTTTTTTTTTTTTTAATTCATAATAAAAGGAAATGCTAAATGTCTGTTAAGAGGTTAGTGAAAATAAGTATTTTTTTTTCCTCATCCAAATTTGTAAATTCCCTGAAACCTATCCATGGACCTTTTAGGGGCCCAGCCACCTCAAGTTAAAAACTTCTGAACTAAAAGACCTATGAGATCTTGTGCAACTGAAGAGATTCCAAATCCAAGTTAAAGATGTGTTTGTCTCATGAGGTTAGTAGTTTTGACCAATATCAGCACAGGCTCAAATTAGTCCTAGAAAGTAATTTGAGTATTACAGGGTGATAAGATACCCCAGGTATGAATGGAGGTCCTGGGAGATTCAAGGGGACTAGCCTGAAGTCCCTCATGTGACCCTACCCCCATCCATCTGGAATAGATAAGGGGTCCCTTTCTGATACCACTGGAGAGAGTTGCACCTAAATGCATTTCTAACCTCTGGTCTCAGCTTTTGACTGTAGAGGTCACAGTTCTGCACCCCAAAAGCAGCTTAAGTACCTACTACAACAAATCTGGGAATAGCTGTGTACTTGGCAAATGCAACTGTGTCCAGTAGAGCTAGATGGAGAATAACATTGGATGGTCATCATCTTGTGTCACTTGGGAGCAAGGAGTCACCAAGATGATCCATCTGCCTCCTATCATCCTCAACCTTACACTCTACCACCAGCAGCATCATTTCCAGGCTGGCCCCTTGGCAGTTGCTATACTTAATGGCAATTATTATCTTTCCATTATTTATTTCCATATTTATCATATTTCACTTGTTTTTTCTGGTGACTGACTTGACTGAAAGAACCCCTTTATAGGCTAAACAGTGACTCTCTGCTCACTGCCCTCCTTGCTCCTGCCCTACAAACCCTTCCTCTTCCCTCCCTTTATAGCCTCCTGTCTCTCTCATTCCCCTCCCTACGCAGCACACAGCTCCCTTCTCTTGCCAACTTGGCAACTCTTCTTGGCTGTTACTATCAACACCTCCAAGAGAGGAAGGGAGAGGAGTCAGTACTGATTCTGGCTTCAAATACCAGACTTCAGATTCAGGTTAGAGCCTGCTGGGATTTCTCTATTGCCTGAATACCACAGAGGCATATATGGTCACCACCTGCCTCGGCTCTCCCAGAGATTGTTCAGGCTAGCCCCAGTTTTGAGGCTAGATCTGAATGGGACTCACCTAATTCCAATAACATCCAGTCAAACTCAAACCCACCAAATCATCCCCACCCCTTTGATGGAAGCAACCTCCTAGGAAATCAGGTGTCCCTGGAGAGATTATAAAAACATCACAGAGAAGATAACAGCCTTATTGGAGACAGGTAGGTAGCCTGGTAGATAAAGGACTAGACTTAGAATCAGGAGAGACCTGAGTTCATCCTTAGACCTTTACTAGGGTGTGATCCTATATAAATGCTAGATATTTAAAGTTTGTCCCTGGCTAGTCCTTCCAGGATGGTGTATAAAGGTGATGTCCCTGGCCCTTCCTGTAAAGCATTTATCCTGAGCCTTGCTGAGACCATTTTAAGGCTGCATTCTCATTTGAAATGTAAGAATTAAATTTTAATCATTTGACTGAAATATATGCTCAAAGTCAAAATGACTTTATTAGCTTTTATTTACAAAAGAGTTGAAAAGAATGAAAGTAGAGAAATACAAAATGGTAGAGAAGACATTAACCTACCTAACTAAATATTGTCCCAATGCTTGGCTCAGCCGGGACTTATTAACCTTCAACCAGAATTAAACTCTCTCCAGAAGACAGGAAGAGAAAGCCAGCTATCCACTCACCCAAGTTCCCTCCAAGAGGCAGGTCAAGACATTGACTGGAGCTGAAGGTGACTCCTGAGGCAGACTATTTCCCTTGAGCTGACCTTCCTTAAGCTGACTTCCTTCTTGAAGTCCAACTCCTTGAAGCTAACTAAACTCCATCAACACATTTGATGAGTCCCTGAAATCCTTCATATGGCAGACACTTGCTCTGGTCTATGGAAAAGGCAGCTTTGCCTAATACTCCCCTCCTAGATTCTTCCTCCCCAGAATTAAGTTGATATTAAAAATACAAAAAACAGTGTAGTTCAGTGGGGAAAATGCTGGATCCAGCATCAGAGACCAATAGTTCAAATTCTGACTCCATGATTAACTATCTATATGACCTTATACAAATGCTTTTACTGTCATTTCCTTCATAAAAATGAGAGAACTGATGATTCCAGAGCACCAGTGAGGAAGAATGTTACCCACCTCTTGACATAGAGGTAATGGACTTAATATTTGGGATGAGGCATATATTTTTAGACAAGGACAAGATAGAAACTTAGTTTTATTTGATTGTATTTGACTTTATTGACCTTATTTGACTATGTATATTTTATAAGTTTTCTTTTTATTTTCTTTCCCCAAAAAGAGACGGAAGGAAAAAATAAATGCTTGTAAATTGAAAAAATCAATTAGAAGAATATAATGAAAGAGTTGGACTCAACTTCTAAGGCTCTCTCCAGCTTGATACTACTATTGTACAGTCTCCCCATTTCCTATGCAGAGAAGCCCACTTCACCACTAAAATATCACATCCCTGAAAAGAGATATAATCAGCTCCACAGTAAATAAGGACATGGTGCTTTTCCAGGACTAGGCAAAGAGAGAAGAAAAACCATCCAAATAGAGCAGGCTTTCAATGAACAGGAAGCTGAGCCATTCTAGGCTGCACCTGTTATGAGCATCACTCTAATGGAGAAGCTAGGCATGTTTCCATGACAAACTCTCATTTTTTCAGAGGTCTCTCCTCTGATTAGAAGGGTACACTTGGTGCTGAGGCCTGACCCTGAAAACACTATCTAATTTTTCATTTCAAAGAAACTTACATAAATTAAGAAAAAAAAACAGCAAAATCATTCTGAACGCAGATCCCAGGGGCCTGTGTGAGAGCAATTATAGTTATGCATACAAGCAAGATATATACAGGGCAGCTAGGTGGCATGGTGGATAGAGGGCAAGGCCTCTAATCAGGAAGACTTCTTCCTGAATTCAAATCTGGCCTTAGACACTTATTAGCTAGCCACCAAGATAAAACCATACTCTTTATCTTTTCCACTATCTCCCAGATTAGCAGCTCTTCACTTCTTTGTTTCTAACAAAGAGGAGGTGGGGATTGAAATTTTTATCTAAGTAAGTGACACCCAACAAAACCTATATGCTGTGAGCTTGGGAAAAACATCTCTCCAGGAAAAGTAATCTTACAGGTCAAAGGAAGGGATGTAAATTGTTGCTGCTTAGTCATTTTATGTGTGTCTAACTCTTCATAACCCCCTCTGGAACTTTCTGTGGTTTGCAGTTTTCCTTTTTCGAACAAAGAAACTGTGGCAGAGTTAAGTGACTTTGCCCAGGGTCACACAGCTAGTGTCTGAGCCTGAGTTTGAACTTGAGTTGTCACCCTTGACTCCAGGGTGGGTGCTTTAATCACTGTCCTTCCTAGTTGCCCCAAAAGGGAGATAGACAATTGTGTAAATGGGTCCTCTGTCTGTACTTAATTCACCTGATTAAACCCAGGGATTCTATTTTGAAGGAAGTCTTCATTATATTGAAGACCTCTGCCATACTGGAATATTCTGATGGGATTAACATCCCAGGCAAAGCTAGTTTGTCTCTTGATCCCTTCTTACTCTTTCAGTCAAAGGGACCTAGGTAAGAGGAAAAATGTTTCAGGAGGATCTTAGAACCTCTGAGTTACAGTGGAAGTGCTTATTGGCTCTGGGAAGAGGGAGGGAAAGAAAATGAATTATGTAAACAGGGAAAAATATTGTAAATTTTTTTAAATTAAAAAATAAAAGAACCTCTGGGTTAAGGAATTCCCCAAGAACACAATAATAGGAAATATCTGACGATAGTGGCCTTAGCAGTACAGCCTGGAAAGAAATTAAGGCATCTTTGGCTTGATCTTTTTCCTTAAACTAGAACTTCTGAGAAGAACCAGTCAAACAGTTATTGTTTATCCTTTGTTTTTCAAAGTGGACCAATGACATCGTGATAGTGATGTCTTGACTTTCACCTGAATTACATTTAAGTGAGGCAGAGTAGCACAAAGTCATTAGCCTCACTCTGTCTGTTCCAGAACCATCCAAGTCCAGTGACAAGACAAAAGTCAGGATGATGGGTGATGGCCTAGGATGTAGTGGATGACCTTTGAGTCTTCTATGTCTGATCAAACTCTAAGCACTCCACAACACCTGCTTCAGCTGCCTTCATGGCCATAAGAACAGATTCATTTCATCTGCCCATTTCACCAGAAGTCTTCACAAACTTGGGTTAGATAGGTTTGAAGCCTTTCAGTTATCCTCAATCCATTTTAGTCCATCTTACATGGATATAAAGATGTTTGACCAGGATGTACCTGCACATGCTGAGAGAGCTGGATGAAAGATGGACACCAAAGCTGGATGCCCAGCCCTCACATCCAAGGCTACTCCTCCCTGAGACATCCCATACTCTTTGGTAAGTACTTCCAAAGTAAAAAGTAGTTCCGAGGTGGAGTAAACTTCTAGGATGAAGAGATTTCTACGGCATGGCACAGAAAGTCCTATGGATATGTCAATAGTAAAACTTAGGAGGAATGAAGCCTTTGCATAATATGTCCCCAAACTCTTGAATGCACTTTGTCTACCTGTTAGAATCCCAGGCTTCTTTCCAAGCTCAACTCTAGCACCAGTCCCTCCATGAAGAATTTCTTCTTAAACTACTCCACCCCTACCCCAGCTGTTAGTGTCCCTCCTTGAAATGCTCCCCTGCCCTCCCTCCTCCTATCTTTCCTCTTACCAAAAAGTAACATCATTTACTTCACCCTAGAAATATAAATATAAATATTAGATAAAAAATTTCTTTGTTATGTGTGATGGCTTTTGGGGAGGGAAGAAGAGGAAGTATAAAAGGGGAAATTTAGGATAAGTAAAATCAAATTATTTATAATTTTTTCTCAGATTTTTTTAAACCCTTGCTTTCCTTCTTAGAATCAATAGTGTATATTGATTCCACGGCAGATGAGCAGTAAGGACTAATGGGGGTTATGTGTTTGCCCAGGGTCACACAGCTTTTTCTAAGTTTTAAATGTTGATTGATTGATATAATATACCCTCTCTGCTACACATTTTTTGTTCCATCGAAAACTTGCCTAACCAATCTACAAAATGAACACTAGGGCCCAGAGATCCATTACCAGCATCTGGGTCATAGTTGTTCCAATAAAGCTAGGTCTTAGTTCCACAACCTATAGAAAAAGTCAGATTTCCCCTCCCCCCCAACACTCACTTCTACCCCTCTCTCAACCAGAAGACTTTGCCTCCATCCCTATCTCTATCCTTGAGCATACAAATACCGTCTACGCCAAAATTACACATTGGTTTGGGCTTGTACATCCCTTGTACATCAGCATAATGGTATTATTTGAAAGACAAATTCCTTCAAGATATACTGACTACTCAATAAAATTCTATCATTACCTCTTTCCTTTTTGCTTAAGAGACAGTCTTCCATGTTAAGATGAAAATATTTTGCCCTTGGAATTGGCAAACATTACAAAAAATGTTGTTGACACCTTAGTAAGAATGAGTTTCACAGTCTTTCCCAAAAAGCAGATTTCAATGAGGGGAATGAGAAGAAAAGAGAAGCTATTAGGTACTTCTGGGGGATGGTGGAATTAAGATAATGACAAGCCTTGTATGTATTTTTTTAGCTAAAATCTTACTTTCCACAGGAAGCTTTTCCCTAACCCCTTCAACTCTAGCACTTTCTCTCTGTTGATTATTTCCCATTTATTTTGTATATACCCTGTTTATTTATGTATGTCTATTTATATATTATTTATATATAACCCTATTTGCATGTTACAAGTCTTCCTTCATAGAAGATTCATATCTTTCTGAACTTTTCATGTAACTATTTTCCATCCTTAACTCAACGTGGTAACTACATAGAACATTATGCCTCTCCCAGCAGAAATGGTCACCTGAATGCAATTGACTCAATTTTTTATATTCAACACTTCCTCAACTCTCAGTTGCCTCTCCACTCTGATTGGAGGGTAGAGGTTGGAATGGCAAACTCCTCCCAAAGCCTTCCTTTATAGAGGGCTCTAAATTCTGAACTCCCAGGTTAACTCTCCAGTTTCTATCAGTAGCTTTGGTTGGTTTCAACACCACAGTCAGTTTGAATCATTCCCTTCCTTTGAACCCTTCTTGAATCTCAGCTTGAAGCATAAGTTGATGCTCATCTCAGCCCTTTGGATTTTAGAGTAACAGAGAAACCCAGATTCTCATCCTGGCTGGGTCTTTTGGTACTACTTATTTAGATGCTGATTTGTCCCTATCCCCATAGGCCCAGAAAAGGATTGTCCCATTTCCACCCAAGTCCCCATCTCCCACAAGAAGAAGAAGTGAAGAGTAGTGGTTGTAGGAAAGATAAGGAATCTGATTTAGCTTGAAGGTCCCAGTTCCCTTTTTCCCAACAGACCCAAACCATTACCCTCATAGGTCTGGGCCAAAGCTGCTGCCTTGTCCTGGGGGCAAGGAAGGGAACCAGCACTGAAGGGCTTTCAAATTGTAACAAAGAATTTATATTAGTTTGTGGGATTTTCCTTAATGGACTTCCCTGACCAGCAGGGTCCCACAAGGGAAGGAGCTCACCTTTGTGATGGGACCCGAGGAGAGGTAGGAACCGAGAACCAGGGTGGAAATGAAAGACACGGACAAGTCAGTGGTTGGATAGGGCAAGCAAACCCTATGATACTCCCTTTGATAGGAAAGTATGAGTACAAAGGAACACGAGGTGGAGGAGGAGATTAAGATAGGGAATGCAGGCCGAGATGGTTACAGCCTCAGGGAAGGAGAAGGTCAAGAGGAGAGAGAGATATAGTCATTGAGGAGCCCAGTGGAGCTCCATGGAAGGGAGAAAGGCCAAGAGGCAAGAGGAAGTTCATGGGATTGCCTCTGGATTTTATTCATGTCCTGCTTGGGCGGTACTCCCAAGCACGCAGTAACCACATCACAAAGTATAGACAATTAAGATTGGGTGGCAAGGTAGAGGGAACACCTTTGGGCCTGTAGATTACAAACCTTGGTGCTTTCCCGGGGAATTGAGTCTGAGCATCTTAATGAGTTTGTCTTAGCCAAGGGCCGCATGGCCAGTTCAAGGTTACATTCACAAGCCTCATTGGTATAACCTTATGCTTGGAGACACAGTCGCCATACAGTCATTTATATTTCATAGATGTGAATATGCTTGGGATGCTACATAGTTGGTACAAAACAGGAAGAGTCTCAACAAAAGTGTATGCCAGTGTCAGAGGGAATGTCCTTCACAAAGTCCAAACAATAAAGGAATTTCCTAGAATTAGTGAAGTCATCTAGATGCTCCTCTGATCAGATGACACCATATTGATAGAAGAAATCCCCCAAATACTGTAGGCCCCCTTCTCTAAAAAGCATGAAAGAGAGCCTCAGCTGAGCAACCCAGGTAGGAAAAACCAAATGCATCAACACTGCATAATCCTCAGATTATATCATGCAGTTAAGTTGCAAAGACATTTAGTTATTCCAATGGTACATCTCTTGGGCAAGCACTACAGATGGGTAATGAACTGGGCCCAGAACCCAGCAAGAAGAGAGCTGGATTGTGTTTAGTTAATTAGGATATACTTTTGATCCAAATGGCTCTCTACAACAAAAACAACAACAAAAAACCAAAATCATTTACTTGAACATCAACATTCTCCTTGTGTTACTACATGTCTCTGAATTGTGGAATTTTGTTTCAATCATTTTTCAGTTGTGTCCAACTCTTTGTGACTTGGGGTTTTCTTTTTTTTTATTTTGTAGTATTTTATTTGATCATTTCCATTAAAGACAAAGATCATTTTCTTTTCCTCCTCCCCACCCCCTGTAGCCGACGCGTGATTCCACTGGGTATCACATGTGTTCTTGATTCGAACCCATTGCCATGTTGTTAATATTTACATTAGAGTATTCATTTAGAGTCTCTCCTCTGTCATATCCCCTCAACCGCTGTAGTCAGGCAGTTGCTTTTCCTCGGTGTTTTCTACTCCCACTTTTTGTCCTCTGCTTATGGATAGTGTTTTTTCTCCTAGATCCCTGCAGATTGTTCAGGGACATTACACCGCCACTAATGGAGAAGTCCATTACATTCGATTATACCACAGTGTGTTTGTCTCTGTGTACAATGTTCTCCTGGTTCTGCTCCTCTCGCTCTGCATCACTTCCTGGAGGTTGTTCCAGTCTCCATGGAATTCCTCCACTTTATTATTCCTTTTTGCACAATAATATTCCATCACCAACATATACCACAATTTGCTCAGCCATTCCCCAATTGATGGGCATCCCCTCGTTTTCCAATTTTTGGCCACCACAAAGAGCGCAGCTATGAATATTTTTGTACAAGTCTTTTTGTCCATTATCTCTTTGGGGTACAGACCCAGCAGTGCTATGGCTGGATCAAAGGGTAGACATTCTTTTATCGCCCTTTGTGCATAGTTCCAAATTGCCCTCCAGAATGGTTGGATCAGTTCACAACTCCACCAGCAATGAATTAATTATAAGAGATTTAGAACACTTCTTCATGTGCTTATTAATAGTTTTGATTTCTTTATCTGAAAACTGCCTATCCATGTCCCTTGCCCATTTATCAATTGGGGAATGGCTTGATTTTTTGTACAATTGATTTAGCTCTTTATAAATTTGAGTAATTAAACCTTTGTCAGAGGTTTTTACGAAGATTTTTTCCCAATTTGTTGTTTTCCTTCTGATTTTAGTTACATTGGTTTTGTTTGTACAAAAGCTTTTTAGTTTGATGTAGTCGAAATTATTTATTTTACATTTTGTGATTCTTTCTATGTCTTGCTTGGTTTTAAAGTCTTTCCCCTCCCAAAGGTCTGACATGTATACTATTCTGTGTTTACCCAATTTACTTATGGTTTCCTTCTTTATGTTTAAGTCATTCACCCATTTTGAATTTATCTTGGTGTAGGGTGTGAGGTGTTGATCAATTCCTAATCTCTCCCACACTGTCTTCCAATTTTCCCAGCAGTTTTTATCGAATAGTGGATTTTTGTCCCAAAAGCTGGGATCTTTGGGTTTATCTTATACTGTCTTGCTGAGTTCGCTTGCCCCCAATCTATTCCTCTATTCCACTGATCCTCCTTTCTGTCTCTTAGCCAGTACCAAATTGTTTTGATGACTGCTGCTTTGTAATATAGTTTGAGGTCTGGGACTTCAAGGCCCCCCTCATTTGTGTTTTTTTTTCATTATTTCCCTGGATATCCTTGATCCTTTGTTCTTCCAAATGAACTTTGTTATGGTTTTTTCTAAATCAGTAAAGAAATTTTTTGGGAGTTCCATGGGTATGGCACTAAATAGATAGATAAGTTTGGGTAGGATGATCATTTTTATTATATTGGCTCGTCCTATCCATGAGCAGTTAATGTTTTTCCAATTGCTCAAGTCTAGTTTTAGTTGTGTGGCGAGCGTTTTGTAGTTATGTTCATATAGTTCCTGTGTTTGTCTCGGGAGATAGATTCCTAGGTATTTTATTTTGTCTAAGGTGATTTTGAATGGGATTTCTCTTTCTAGTTTTTGCTGCTGAGCTGTGTTGGAGATATATAGAAAAGCTGATGACTTATGTGGGTTTATTTTGTATCCTGCAACTTTGCTAAAGTTGTTGATTATTTCAATTAGCTTTCTGGTTGAATCTCTAGGATTCTTTAAGTAGACCATCATGTCATCTGCAAAGAGTGATAACTTGATCTCCTCCTTGCCTATTTTGATGCCTTCAATTTCTTTTTCTTCTCTAATTGCTACTGCTAGTGTTTCTAGTACAATGTCAAATAATAGAGGTGATAATGGGCATCCTTGTTTCACTCCTGATCTTATTGGGAATGCATCTAGTTTATCCCCATTGCAAATGATATTAGCTGATGGTTTTAGATATATACTGTTTATTATTTTTAGGAACAACCCTTCTATTCCTATGCTTTCTAGTGTTTTTAATAGGAATGGGTGTTGTATTTTATCAAAGGCTTTTTCTGCGTCTATTGAGATAATCATGTGGTTCTTGTTGGTTTGCTTGTTGATGTGGTCAATTATGTGGATGGTTTTCCTAATATTGAACCAGCCCTGCATCCCTGGTATAAATCCTACTTGATCATGGTGGATGACCCTTCTGATCACTTGCTGGAGTCTTTTTGCTAGTATCCTATTTAAGATTTTTGCATCTATATTCATTAGGGAGATTGGCCTATAGTTTTCTTTCTCTGTTTTTGACCTGCCTGGTTTTGGAATCAGTAACATGTTTGTGTCATAAAAGGAGTTTGGTAGAACTCCCTCTTTGCTTATTATGTCAAATAGTTTATATAGTATTGGGATTAACTGTTCTCTGAATGTTTGATAGAATTCACTGGTGAATCCATCAGGCCCTGGGGATCTTTTCTTAGGAAGTTCTTTGATGGCCTGTTGGATTTCATTTTCTGATATGGGATTATTTAAGAATTCTATTTCTTCTTCTGTTAGTCTAGGCAGTTTGTATTTTTGTATATATTCATCCATATCACCTAAATTGGTGTATTTATTGCCATATAATTGGGCAAATTAATTTTTAATGATTGCCTTAATTTCCTCTTCATCAGAGGTGATGTTCCCCTTTTCATCTTTGATGCTGTTAATTTGCTTTTTTTCCTTCCTTCCTTTTTTTAATTAGATTGACCAGTACTTTGTCTATTTTGTTGTTTTTTCAAAGTACCAGCTTCTTGTCTTATTTATTAAATCAATAGTTTTATCACTTTCAATTTTATTAATTTCTCCCTTAATTTTTAGGATTTCTAGTTTGGTTTTCTGCTGGGGGTTTTTAATTTGGTCACTTTTGAGTTTTTTTATTTGCATTTCCAATTGATTGATCTCTGCTCTCCCTAGTTTGTTAATATATGCACTCAGGGATATAAATTTACCTCTGATTACTGCTTTGGCTGCATTCCAAAAGGTTTGAAAGGATGTCTCACCATTGTCATTTTCCTCGATGAAATTATTAATTGTTTCTATGATTTCTTCTCTAACTAAACGATTTTGGAGTATCATATTGTTTAGTTTTCAATTAGTTTTTGATTTGGTTTTCCATGTACCATTACTGATCGTTATTTTTATTGCCTTGTGGTCTGAAAAGGCTGCATTTATTATTTCTGCTTTTCTGCATTTGTGTGCTATGTTTCTGTGACCTAATGTATGATCAGTCTTTGTGAATGTGCCATGTGGTGCTGAGAAGAAGGTGTATTCCTTTTTCTCCCTATTTATTTTTCTCCATATGTCTATTAATTCTAATTTTTCTAAGATTTCATTCACTTCTTTTACCTCTTTCTTATTTATTTTTTGATTTGATTTATCTAAATTTGATAATGGTTGGTTCAAGTCTCCCACTAATATGGTTTTACTGTCTATTTCTTCCTTCAATTCTCCTAGTTTCTCCATTAGAAATTTGGGTGCTATATTATTTGGTGCATACATGTTGATTAGTGATATTTCCTCATTATCTAAGTCCCTTTTAACAAAATATAATTACCTTCCCTATCCCTTTTGATCAGGTCTATTTTTGCTTTGGCTTTATCAGATATCATGATTGCCACTCCTGCCTTCTTTCTGTCAGTTGAGGCCCAGAAGGTCTTACTCCCACCTTTAATTCTCACCTTGTGGGTGTCTACCCGCCTCATGTGTGTTTCTTGGAGACAACATATGGTAGGGTTTTGGATTCTAATCCATTCTGCTATTCGTCTCTGTTTTATGGGTGAGTTCATCCCATTCACGCTCAAAGTTATGACTGTCACTTGTGGACTCCCTGGCATTTTGATATCCTTCCCTAATTCTAACCTTTCTTCTTCAGCTCTACCTTTTAGTCCAGTGATTTACTTTAAATCAGTCCCCCTTGTACTTCCCTTTCTACCCCCCTCCCTTCTTATTCCCTCCCTTATTTTCCCCTGTAGTCTTTAAAATTTCCCCCCCCACCCTCTCCCTCCCTTGTACTGCTTCCCTCCCCACCAGTCTGTTTTTTACCCTTTTACTCCCCTATAGGGCGCAAATCTATTCTCTTCCCCAATGGATTGGATTGTTCTTCCCTCTTTGGGTCAGTTTCAAAGTACATAAGAGTTGAGTATTTCCTATCTCCAACCTCTTTACCCTTCAGTGTATCGATGTTCTCCCCCCTCCCGCCATTAGCTTCTTTGTGACATATAAATTTACCCCCATTTGTTTCTTTTCCCATTTCTTTTAGTCATAACCTCTTTTCTTTTTTAGCTTTAGTCATGTATATATATACATACACATGTATATGTATTTATGCATGCATATATCTATATACCTATTTATGTCTTATCCTTTCATCCTATACAGTTTGTCACTGTTCCCTCTGAGTATAGTTCTTCTAGCTGCTTAGGTGATAGCAAAAGTTTTTAAGAGTTGCCAATGACCACTTTTCTTATAGGGATACATATCATTTTAACTTATTGAGTCTCTTAAAAATTTTTGTTGTTGTTGTTGTTGTTGTTTTTCCCCTCTTTTTTAATTACCTTTTGATGATTCTCTTGAGTTCTGTGGTTGGACTTCAAATTTTCTGTTCAGGTCTGGTCTTTTATTTATGAATGCTTGGAACTCTTCTGTTGTGTTAAATGACCATACTTTCCCCTGTAAGAATATAGTCAGTTTTGATGGGTATTTTATTCTTGGCTATAGGCCTAGTTCCCTTGCTTTCCGGAATATTGTATTCCATGCCTTTCGGTCCTTCAGTGTGGATGCAGACAGATCCTGTGTTATCCTCACCGTGTTTCCATGGTATCTGAATAGCTTCTTCTTGGCAGCTTGTAATACCTGTTCTTTCATCTGATTGTTTTTGAATTTGGCTATAATATTTCTTGGTGTTGTCAGTTGGGGATTAAATGCAGGGGGTGATCTGTGGATTCTTTCAATCTCCACTTTCCCCTCTTGTTCTAGGATCTCGGGACAGTTTTCCTGTACAATTTCCTCTAGTATTATGTCCAGGCTTTTTCTTTTGTCGTGGTCTTCTGGTAGTCCAATTATTCTTAAATTGTCTCTTCTTGAACGATTTTCTAAATCATCTGTTTTGTGAATGAGATGCTTCACATTTTCCTCAATTTTTTTCATTCTTTTTGTTTTGTTTTATAGTGTCCTGCTGCCTTGTGAGGTCACTTGATTCTAGTTGTTTTACTCTGGTTCTTAAAGATTGGATTTCATCTCTGGCTTTTTGGTCGTCTTTTTCCTTCTGGTCTGATTTTCTTTGAAGATCGTCTTTCATCCTCTTTATCTTGTCTTTCATCTCCTTTGCCTCATCTTTCATCTTCTTTGCCTCATTTTCCAGCTGGATGATTTTGGCTTTCAGGACACTATTTTCTTGTTTTAGTTTAAGTGCCTCTGTTTCCAGATGACTTATCTTAATTTTTAAGTTCTTTTCCCAATTGTCTTCAGCCTCTCTTAGTTGTGTTTTGAGTTCTTCCACAGCCTGTATCCAATTTTCTGGGATTTCTGGCTTATTGTTTGCTGATCTCTCCCCCTCTGTTCCATTTGGTGAGTAGTAGCTGTCTATTGTAGTTTCTTTCTTCTGTTTATGTTGTTTGTTCAAATTCACCCCTTCTTTCCTCCCCGTATTTGTCTGTGCTCTTGTTCCTCTCATTTTTTTGTTTTTTGGGGACTTTTATCAGTCTCCCCTCTTGGAGCTTTAACAGAAGGTCTCTTGGTGTAATCTCTGGGGGAGGATTGTTGGGGGTTTGAGCTTTCCTGTCCTCTGGAGGCTTTTGATTGGTTTAAAATCCAGCAGTCAATGAGGATGGATGGGGAGCCTGGGCTTCCCTGTGTTCTGCAGACTTTTGATGAGATTGAGTTCAGCTTAGTTGGGCTGGGTTTACTCTGAGTTTTAAACTTCCTGGACGGCTGGAGCAGATATGGAGGATCTCCAAAGCTCTGGCCAGGCTGCCATCTTGACTTCGCCTCTAGGTTTCTGTTTTTTCAGAAGACCCTGCTCTCTAAGGGGGGAGATGTGTGGTCTCTCTGGGCTCTGAGGGCTCCTGATGGGGTTAGGTTCACCTGGTTTGGGCAGAATGAGCCCTGAAGCAAAAAACCTCCTCTTCCACAATCTGCGTTGAATGCCTGGAGACTGGCCCAGGTTGTTTTCAAGGTAAGTCCTTCACTGGCCTTGAGGTTTTTGTTCTTTCAGAAGCTCTGAGGGCTCCTGATGGGATTAGGTTCAGGTGGTGTGGGCCGAATGATCCCTGAGCCAAAAACAGGAAGAAAAAAAAAAGCAGCAACCTCCTCCTCCACAGTCTGTGTTGAATGCCCGGAGACTGGCCCGGGTTACTTTCAAGGTAAGCTCTTTGGAGCAACCCCTTTGCCAGCCCTGAGTTTTCTGTCCTTTCAGTATCTCTGAGGGATCCTGATGGGATTGGGTTCAGCTGGTGCCCTAAAGCTGGGACCTCCCTTGAGACTCAGATGGAAGGACCCAGCCAGGGGGCTACAGGCTTTCCCCTTCTCTCTATGTTTCCCTGCCATCTGTGTTGGGCGCCCTGGAGACTGGCTCAGGTTGCTTTCAAGGTGAGTCCTCAGAGCCCTGAGGTTCCCACTGCTGCCGTGGGCTCAGCACTCTGGGTTGGGGGGGATGGGTCCTGGGACCTTCTTTCTGTCTACCCCTTTTATCCAAGTGTTCTAGGGTTCTGGCTTTTGGGGTGCAGTATCTTTTGGTCCAGGTTCAGGAGGAGGTTTCCACAGGTCTATCCTGTTGTTCAGCTTGAATTTCGGTGGCCTAGGAGCACTCTGTTTGCGATCGGTAAGAAAGGGTTTCCGAGGTCTGAACTTTCGCTGCTTCTACGCCGCCATCTTGACCGGAAGTCTTGGGGTTTTCTTAACAATGATACTGGAGTGGTTTGCCATATCCTTCACCAGCTCATTTTGCAGATGAGGAAACTGAGACAAACAGTTTTAAGTGACTTACCTAGAGTCACACAGCTAGTAAGTGTCTGAGGCCAGATTTGAACTCAAAAAGATGAGTCTTCCTGACTCTAGGCCCAGTACTCTATCCTACTGCACAACCTAGCTTCCCTGAATTGTGGAATAGCACAACACAAACAGTGTCTCAAAGGGCAATGGAAACCTGCGAGGAAATTGTTAGCAAGCTGCTATATGTGAAAAACAATACTCTATATATATTGTGTATATTGTGTGTTGTTGTTGTTTCCTTCAGTGGAATGTAAGGTCCTTAAGATCAAAGCATGTTTATTTTTAACTTTGTATCCCCAGCTCCCATTAGAGCCCCTCACAAGGAAGAAACAATTTAAAAAATGTGTTGATTGAATAATTGTGGCCCAGAAGTGGCTTAAGGAAAAAAAAAACCAATGAGGTATATTTGAAAAAAGAAGCACAGGTTATGCAATCTATCTTGTTCAATTTTAGGCACAACTCATCATCCACCTGCAATACCTATATCAAGATAAATATACCAGTAAGTTAACTCAGTGAATAAGCAATGGCATGTTAAAACTGGGGATTAGGCATTATTTATCTATTGGATTTTTCTTGTGTGGGCTGCTAAGAAGGCAATCTCTTTTGAGTGACCATGAAGAGACTCTACAAGGTTTTGTGACTTGATGATATTATAATGCATATTATTCATAAACAGGAGAACTTTACTAGCTCTAGGGGAACCTGAGTGCTGTGCTGGTATCCACAAAATATTGTAACACTCAAAGAGTAGTCTCCAGTAGGCTGGCTAGGTTCTCTGTAGGTGATTAACAGAAAGGCATGGACAAGAGTTGTATAAGAAGTCCTCGGAGCCATCAAAGCCACACTGTTTGACACAGTCACACATGGAAACTGGAGATTGCAAAGTGGCCCCCAGGAAGAATGGAAACACCCACTCAGACCCCCCTCTGTGTGACTTCTCTCACTAACATCCCTTATTATTAGAATTGCTATGATTATTATTCTCTCCCTAGGCCCAGGAAAAATAGATGAGAACAAAATGCCTGCAGGGTTAATGCAGATGTTCCACTTTATCCCCCCAGAATATCACTTACAAAATTAAACCTAAGGATTCTTATGTACCCACCTTATTAAGACCCCTTTCTTCAGGTATAAAACTCCTAATAAAATTGTGCTTGGATCCCCCACCCCCATGTACAGTCCAGGGACGACAGGTATATTAATTCCCTTTCAGGGAGTAGCACATCTACTTCACTGATTTGTTTTGCTGACTAAAGCCTAGGTAATCTCACTTGGAAACTTTAGTAAAACATTAGAAAATGAAAGCCTGATGTTGGAAAAATATTTAAAGCTGGGTTATGTTGATTAATGTAGACTTAACAATGTTGTGTGTTGATTGTCTCCTTAGAAACTTGATTTATTGTGTATTTGATTGAAGTAGCGAATAATTATTCTTGGTTTAACCACATATCTGAGCCTCATGGGTTAATGGGGAACTGACCCCTAGCCATGCTGCCTGTGACAAGAAAACATTCATCTTTTGTAAAGCTTCGTATCTTTTGTTAGAATCTATAGAAACATAGTATGTAGGATAATCATAGATTGTTGATTAAATGATTTGTTAAAAGTTAATGTATGACATCCAATTATCTATAAGGAAGCATGTATGTTGAAAATGAATCTTGGTGCTAGGTATCTGTGTATCCACTAAGGGTATAAAAATAAAAATCAAGCCAGCAAAGGTGGAGCAGTTCTCTTGTGATGCCTGAATGCAGGTTGAAACTTTTAACTGTCTGTTCTTCCATTTCTTATCCACCATTGTCGCCATACCCAGCCAGAAGAACCCCAATGCTGTGGAGGGCAGTCCCCCACAGCTAAGAATAGAAGGCATGAATGGATTATGGTCTGTACTTGTGAAGGTAGTATCCCCAGGAATAAAAATTCAGATTCATCAAAATGTCTTCTTTCCTTAATCGAAGCAACTGTCAACAAACTAATCAAATGTCCCAAAATTGATTACATAAAACCCTAAATGCCAAAAGTATTTATATATAAATTACTTTTTTTAAAACCCTTACCCTCTGTCTTAAAATCAATACTGTGTATTGGTTCTAAGGCAGAAGACTGGTAAGGGCTAGGCAATGGGGGTCAAGTGACTTGCCCAGGGTCACACAGCTAGGAAGTATCTGAGGTCATATTTGAACCTGGGTTCAAATATCTGGGCCTGGCTCTCAATCCACTGAGTTACCCAGATGCCCCCTACAAAGTACTTTTGACAAATTAATAATAGAAACATCCTGTCTGCCTGTATGTATCCCTTTGATCTTTTCTCTCTGTTTTTTGATGTTAATCATAGATCATAATCATACCTTTTCCACCAGTAAGTTGACTGACTGCCTGGTGATGAGACTTTTGGCTATAATAATCCATGAAAGTGAAATCTAGAATGGCCATTACTCCTGCACTGCCCCCTTCTGCATCTGCAATGATATCACCAAACTGGTCGGAAAGGGATTAGAGAGTGCTAAGGATCACCCACAGTTTTAAACTTTCATTTGACTATTAGTAGTCTATAATAATAATAATGATAATAAACAACAAAAAGAAAAATAGTACTGAATAAAAAAATAAGCCATGCAATTAAGAAAATTTAACCCTGAATTATTTGAACAATCTATTGGCATTTTTAAGTAGGGAATGGTAAACATAAGTGACATTGATATAGATTATAATTTCATCTAGGACCCAAATTATTGTAAATGAATTGCTACAACAAAGATACCAAAAGACCTCAAGGAGCACCTTAACCAACAAACAATAGACTTATTTGTCAGAAAGAAAAAGGTGAATACCAAAGGCAATAAGGTATCTGAAGGAGGAAAAGCTATCAAAGGCATGGAAAAAATTTAGAACATTGTTAATACTCCCAAAAAAGATGACCAAGAAAACCTCAATAATTATTGGCCTATAGCCTTTTTTTCTCATTTATTCAAAATCTTTATGAGGGTCATCTATATATGAACTGAGAACATCCTTCATGAGGATAAAATTAGTAGACAAGAAGATTCTCACCAGCAAGATGGTCCACATCTTTACCATCTCTACAATTGACTGAAAGATTTAAAACCTATGAGACCTATTGTGTTTATTGTTTGTTGATTATAAGAAAACACTTGAGCCAATAAAATAAAATACCACTCTACTAGTGCTTTTGCAAAAAAATATTTCCCATTCTCATAGTAAGATTATTCAAAATTCCTTGAAAAATATAACAGAAGTAACTGAAAAATAATTTTCAGTTGCTAAACATCAGGCAAGGCATTAAACAGAGAGTTATACTCTCATCGCTGTAACAAAGGACATCTTGTGCAGAGTCCAGGTCAAGAAGGAATCAATTCCCTGTGGATGGTAAAATCCTCCAGATACTTCTGCTTAGGAAAGATATGGTGTTGATTGCATTAAGGTCCAAAAAATTAAAGAGCCTTGTGGAGGAAGTCTAAAATCATTCAAAGGAGCATGGCCTGTTCATTCCCCAAAAGAAAGATCAAATGAATGAAGAATATCTATAGTACAGATTTCAATATGCATCTGAATGAATAACCTAAAGAGCTTTTCTGATAGTATATATGTTTGGGACAAATAAAACAAATAAGCTGGGCTATCTTTTCATAGAATGAAGATAGTAAGCTAAATTACTTTTAGGAAATTGCAAAGTACTTTTACTGACCCCAAGCATTCTATAATAGTTCATGTTTTCTTTCCTTTTTTTTTACCACCTTGACTCACAACTTAATCAAATTAAATTAAGAATTGCAGTTTCCTGGAGGGCAATTTGGAACTATGCCCAAAGGGCGACAAAAGAATATCTACCCTTTGACCCAGCCATAGCACTGCTGGGTCTGTACCCCAAAGAGATAATGGACAAAAAGACTTGTACAAAAATATTCATAGCTGCGCTCTTTGTGGTGGCCAAAAACTGGAAAACGAGGGTATGCCCATCAATTGGGGAATGGCTGAACAAACTGTGGTATATGTTGGTGATGGAATACTATTGTGCTAAAAGGAATAATAAAGTGGAGGAATTCCATGGAGACTGGAACAACCTCCAGGAAGTGATGCAGAGCGAGAGGAGCAGAACCAGGAGAACATTGTACACAGAGACAAACACACTGTGGTATAATCGAATGTAATGGACTTCTCCATTAGTGGCGGTGTAATGTCCCTGAACAACTTGCAGGGATCCAGGAGAAAAAAAACACCATTCATAAGCAAAGGATAAACTATGGGAGTGGAAACACCGAGGAAAAGCAACTGCCTGACTACAGCGGTTGAGGGGACATGACAGAGGAGAGACTCTAAATGAACACTCTAATGCAAATACTGTCAACAAAGCAATGGGTTCAAAGAATTGCAATTTCTAGAACATAGAAATTCCTCAAACATGCAATAAAATCATATGCAGATTTTTTTCTTGGCAAAATTTATTGACAAAATCCTAAACAATCTTTATAGTGGTGACTTTTTTTCCCACTTGAATTAGTTTATTTAGTCAATTTAGAACATATTCCTTGGTTACAATAATAACATTATTTCCTTTCCTCCCCTCCACCCACCCTTCCCGTAGCCAATGTGCAATTTCATTGGGTATTACTTGTGTCCTTGGTCAGAACCTATTTCCATGTTGTTGATGTTTGCACTAGGATGTTCATTTAGAGTCTACATCCCCAATTATATCCCCATCGACCCATGTGATCAAGCAGTTGTTTTTCTTCTATGTTTCTACTCCCACAGTTCTTCCTCTGAATGTGGATAGTGTTCTTTCTCGTAGATCCCTCCGGGTTGTTCAGGATCACTGCATTGCTACTAATGGAGAAGTCCATTACATTCGATTGTACCACAGTGTATCAGTCTCTGTGTACACTGTTCTCCTGGTTCTGCTCCTCTCACTCTGCATCAATTCCTGGAGGTTGTTCCAGTCCCCATGGAATTCCTCCACTTTATTATTCCTTTGAGCACATAGTATTCCATCACCAACATATACCACAGTTTGTTCAGCCATTCTCCAATTGAAGGGCATCCCCTCATTTTCCAATTTTTTGCCACCACAAAGAGCGCAGCTATGAATATTCTTGTACAGGTCCTTTTCCTTATTATCTCTTTGGGGTACAAACCCAGCAGTGCTGGATCAAAGGGCAGAAACAGTCTTTTAGCACCCTTTGGGCATAGTTCCAAATTGCCCTCCAGAATGGTTGGATCAATTCACAACTCTACCAGCAATGCATTAATGTCCCTACTTTGCCACATCCCCTCCAGCATTCATTACTTTCCTTTACTGTCATGTTAGCCAATCTGCTGGGTGTGAGGTGATACCTCAGAATTGTTTTGATTTGCATCTCTCTGATTATAAGAGATCTAGAACACTTTTTCATATGCTTATTAATAGTTTTACTTTCTTTAACTGGGGTGTATGGGGTGTTCAGGGAGGGGTAGTATCGCTGGTATGGAGGGCTTGTCGTGCCCTTCTAGGGCAGCTCTCCAGCCTCTGACCAGCTCTCACTTGTGGCTCCTAGTAGCTGCTAGCATGCGACAGCGGCCACAGCCCGGGCAATGGCTTTGACAGACCAGCTAAACTTTGTGAGGGTAGCCATCGGGTCATAGACCCCTGGTGAACTAGGTCTTTGCTCACCCAGCATGTGAAGATTGCTTCTGCTGAACAGACAGAAGAAACCAATAAGAAGGTTCAATAGCTGAGATGGAGACGCAGCAAAGCACTGTGGAGTGCTTAGGGCGTGTTGGAGCACAAAAGACAACACGGCCATCCAATGCAGCTGAGGAAGTCTCCAGGTGTAATGACTTTTCGTGCCACTGGACCCAGGCTTCCAACGCCAAGAGAGTGGGATTGTCTCTGTGCATCGACTTTTCCACTTAAATCTCCTTCATGCCGAGTGTCTTTGTGCATATTCATCTATCACAGATGAAAACGCACAAAGATAATCGTCATCCTTGGTTACCAAGAGACTACTACTACTACTACTTTCTTTAACTGAAAATTGCCTATTCATGTCCCTTGACCATTTATCAATTGGAGAATGGCTTGATTTTTTGTACAATTGGTTTAGCTCTTTATAAATTTGAATAATTAGACCTTTGTCAGAGGTTTTTGTAATGAAGATTGTTTCCCAATTTGTTGCTTCCCTTCTAATTTTGGATTCATTAGTTTTGTTTGTACCAAAACTTTTTAATTTGATGTAATCAAAATTATTGATTTTACATTTTGTGATTTTTTTCTAGCTCTTGCTTGGTTTTAAAGTCTTTCCTTCCCTATAGATCTGACAAGTATACTATTCTGTGTTCACCTAATTTATAATGGTGACATATTAAACTAATAATCACAATACTAGTAACATTAATGGGATAAGTGAACTTGCTTTTTCTTAGCTTCTGAAAAATAGTGTTATTAATAATTTTGCTACAAAATGCTTCCATCTTTTCAGCAGAAATATTTACTAGTTTTATTAATGTTTACTAGTGACTAGTGTAGCAAAACCTGGAATGACACTGCCTCAGAAATCCTGAGCTCCCCTGGAAACTTCCAAGGACCTTAGGGATATGGTAACTCAGCACATGGGTCTTTTAGGGATGACAAGCTTCCTGGCCTTAGTACTAGTGATCTAGTAGTAAAAGGACTTGTTGCTTTGGTAGGCCACAGAAAACTCCCGGTGTTCTCTGTCACATTTGGCAGGAGGTGGAAAGTGGGTCACTTCATTAATCAATTAAAATAAAAACAACTTCCAGGTGATACTATGTAGCCTTTAGACTTATGAGGAGCAAGAAGAGATGAACTGGCCTTTTCCAATACTAGAATCATGGAGGCCACTTTCATGGGGCAACTAGAGCAGAGGAGGGCACACTCATGAGCCTCTGGTTGTTATTTTGACTTCGTTTCCTTTCCTGAGGAGGAGACTAAATATCAGCCTTGAGTGGATGTATCTAGATTTGGAAAAGACTTAGTATGTTCAAGAAGTCCAGAAGTCCTGGGTGCAATGAATGGAACTATATAATGCCAAGAAAAACTTCAACATTGGAGAATGTCACTAAGAACAAGATTGACACAAGCTGCAAAACCCCTTTTACCAACAGACATGCACTAATTGTTGTCTAGAAGACTATTGATACTTTTAGGGATGAAATAGGACCATGATTATTTAGTGGTCTCCTCAGACAGTTTTATGTTTGAATGAAGTTTATTAGCCTCCTTGGAGAGACTATAACAGCAGTTATAAGTTAAGTTACTGAATTCTGTTTCAAAAGTTTTTTGGTCAGTGTAGACTTTAAGTCTCCTGTTGTTTTTTTAATAACATATCTTGTATATAATAAATAAATAGTTTTTCCACACGGGTTTTATATATACATATATATATATGTATGTATATATATATATACACACATATATATATGGAGAGAGAGAGAGTGTGTGAACTCTACCCTACTTAGTCTAACAAAAACAGGAATGTCTACACCCATACTTAAGGATTAAGTATTTAGGAAGATGGCCTATGACAGACATGTGCTAGCAAATGACAAATCAGAAACAACTGACAGACCCCTGGGCATTGGTACATGTGAGACACAAGAAAGTGATGTAAAAACCATCTATATCTTTGGCATCACTTCCTCTCTCCGGCCTCTTTCAGCGGAGTGGTGGTTCTGGCGGCAGTTTGCTGAGCTTTTCGGCTTCTTGGCAGGGTGGAAGCTATTGTCCAGTTTTGGCGGTGAGTTTTCCTTGATACTATACTGGGAGAAGCTGAGTAGCTTAGTTCAGGTGAAGCATCTTCACTGAGCTCTCTCAGAGTTTAGGCTGATTCTTTTCTCCTTTACCTTCCAACCACTATCCTCTTAGAAAAGCCTCTAATCTTCTTCAAAGACCTCATGGCAGAAGTCTTTGAACTCCCTCTGGCACAGGCCAGGCAGGAGAAATCCTATACCCTCTTCTCTCTCTTCTCCTCAATTCCTTCCCTCTATATTAATTAAAATCACCATAAATTTCCAAACTGACTTGGGTATTTTATTTGGGATTTTCTTTGGTGACCAAATTAATTTAGATTAGGTCACAATCCTAAAATTATCCTTACAATATATACATATATATATGTGTGTGTGTGTGTGTGTGTGTGTGTGTGTGTGTGTATAAATATATATATATATATATATATATATATATATATATATATACATACACAGAGACAGACAGACAAACAAAATGGCTCTACTCTACTTTTTAGGGAGACCCTAGATATGAACCCAAAGCCAAGCTTTAAATATTTTATCTTTTTATCTTTTTTTATCTTTAAATATTTTTATATTTAGGGCACTGGGCTTGCAGTTTAACAAACCGAAGAGTGGGGGGAAAGAAAGTCTTGATCCACATCTCATTAGAGAGGAACTTTCCTTTACCTAAATTCTCTTGGACCTTTTAATGTAGGGGTCCCCAAACTTTTCACACAGGGGACCAGTTCACTGTCCCTCAGACCATTGGAGGGCCAGACTATTAAAAAAAACTATGAACAAATCCCTATGCACACATATCTTATTTTAAAGTAAAAAAAAAAGTGGGAACAAATGCAATATTTAAAATAAAGAACAAGTAAATTTAAATCAACAAACTGACCAGTATTTCAATGGGAACTATGGACCTGCTTTTGGCTAATGAGATGATCAATGTCCAGTTCCATATTTGTCACTGCTAGCCATAACAAGTGATGCAAGTATGCATCAGTTAGTCTAGATCTGGTTGGAGATTTCAGATGTTTCATTCTGGAAAAAGTCTGTTCAGAGACATAAGCACTACCAAAGATGGCTGCCATTTTGAGTGCACGGTTCCTAAGATTAGGATATGTCTCAGAGGGGAGAGATGCATAGAAATTAGGCAAGCTGCTTGACTTGAATAAGTCTTTCAGAGAGTCACAATTCTGCAGTTCAGCCAGTTCCATATGGTAAATTGTATCCACATTTTCAATGTCAATAGAAAATGGGTTACAGAAGAGCTGTATGTCCTGTTCATGGAGATGAAGCTCTTTAAATCTGAATTGGAACTCCTTTTGCAACTTTTTCAGTGAATCCACACATGTTTCTTTTGGGAATGCAATCAAGGGTTTTTCTGCTAACAGATTTTGAGTTAAGAGGAGATGGCAGAAATTTTCTTCCTTCACTTGTTTGATAAGGAGGCCTAATTTTACTTCAAATGCTTTCACATGTGATTGCATATCACAGATGAGGTTCCCTTTTCCTTGAAGTTGCACATTGAAATTGTTGAGTAGCTCTCTTACATCTGTCAGAAAGGCGAGGTACCATTTCCATTCTGCATCATTGAGCTCTGGTACTTCTTTGTTTTTTGAAAGCATAAAAGCTGTAATCTGTGGAAGTCATAGAAATGTCTCAAAATTCTCCCTTGACTCAGACAATGGACTTCTGTGTAGTACAGAACATCTTCATAGGCAACATTTAGCTCAGACAGAAATTCCTAAAATTGTCTGTTTTTTAGTGCATTAGCTCTAATGAAGTTAACACAAGATACCACAATTTTCATAAGAGTCCCACTTCAGTGATTTACTACATAGCAGAGCTTGTTGGAGGATGAGACAGTGTATGGCTATTGGATAAGAATGGTTATGCTTGTCCATCTCTTGGTTAATGAGAGCAATTACTCCTTTCTTAGACCCCACCATTCTAGGAGCACCATCAGTTGTCCCACTGGCTAGTTTATCCCAATCCATCTCCAAATCCTTCACAGTTTGGGAAACCTTTTCATAGATATCCTCTCCTTTGTTATTCCTTTGATGCTTTGCAGTTCAGCAAGCTCTTATGTGACTTCAAAATTGTCATTTGTCCCACAAATAAAAATTAGAAGTTGTGCAGAATCACGAACATCATTGCTCTTGTCAAGTGCCAAGGAAAAATAGGAAAGTTTTCTTGTGGAGTTTTGCAAATGCTGGTGTAAATTGTCTACCATTTCTTCAATCCTTTGTGTAATTGTAGATCCTGAAAGACTAACTATATTAAATAAGTCTGCCTTTTCTGGGCACATTTCTTTGGCAACAGAAAGAAGGCACTCTTTAACAAATTCTCCCTCCACAAATGGTCTGCCAGTGGATGCTATTAGCTTGGTAACTTGAAAACTTGCTCACAATGATGAAATATTTAGCTGCTTCTGCTTCACAAAAGTATTTTGCTGAGTTGTCAATGTATTTTTCAGTTTTAATATTTTATCTTTTCTCACATCTCCAACCAAACAATCATATTTCTCTTTATGTTGAGTTTGATAGTGTTGATGCAAATTGTATTCTTTGAACACAGACACTATATTCTGGCATATCAAACACACTCCTTGTACTGCATGAAAAAGTAATCCTAAGTCCACTGTACTTTGAATATCCTACACTCTGAGTCAATTTTTCTCTTTCTTGCCATCATTGTTTCCTAGGGATTCCAAATTGCTATTAGTAAAATACCTATATATATGTGTGTATATATACATATATATATACACACATATATATATACATATATCCCTACAAAAACACTATACCAACAATAATTTTGCCCACATAGAGGCATACAGACTGCACTGCCCATCAGCATAGTCTGATCTGTGTCCATCAATGCAGCCTTCCTAGTCCACATCATTTCAACCTCACCAGTGGCTCTTTTGGTGGAATTCCACTTTTACCTCAGGCTCACACTGGTGTGGTACGGGAACCAGCATGATTACAGACCGGTTCCTCCACCACCTTCCCAGTCCACACTACCTTGTGTGAACAACACTACAATCTGTGAGATCAGATTCCACAACAGGAAAAAAGAAAGCATGACACTAGTGTGTGTCCTCTTGCAGTCCATATTTATGGATCTGTAATTATAGACTGTAATATGAAAAACACATGCCTCACTTCCCCCACATAGTACAATGGCCCATTATGTTGTGCATCTAGGGGAGTATGAGGGCCATTGTACTACCATATTTCCCCCAAAATAAGACACTGCCTTATATTAATTTGACCCAAAAAATGGGGGGTGTCTTATAAAACATCCAGTAGCAGTGGTGGGCTTCTCACAGTTCTCACAGATACCACCACTGATGTCACAGGTCAGTTCACCACTACCCAATGCCTGTATAGAGTACTGGAGGCAGTGCTGGGCCTGTGATACTGTATACTGCTGTCTGGGATAGCGGAGGCTGCAGTGCTGGCTGTGATGGGCCCTTGCACAGGCCCATCACTGCCACCACTATACTGGGCAGCAGTAAATATAGTGCTGAATCCCCTCCCCCAGATCACCACTCACCATTCTGATATCTTCCATTGTGCAGCCATGTGGCACCTCATTCTCGTTCAGTTACTCTCAGAACAAGGCTCCACGCAAAAGATTATGTCACCGGAGTAGTACTGAACGTGAGTGATGCTGTGCTTTGCAGCGCCACCACATATAGTGCTCCTCTCACTGACCACCAATGAAAGAGGTGCCCCTTTCCGAAGTGCAGTGGGGGCTGCATAAATGGTCTCAGGGGACCACATGTGGCCTGTGGGCCATAGTTTGGGGACCCCTGCTTTAATGCTTGGATCTAAAGCAGAAAGTCTCACCTTAGGTTGAGAGAATGAACAGAGTCCTGAGCTCCTTTGACCCCAGCAACAGTTCTTTATGTTACAAACATATCCATGGCTTTAGGTGAGTGAGGAAAGGGTTAAATGAGAAGCAACGTGTTTCCCTCTTTCACACTGTAGGATTCTGCAATAGTGCAGAGAGGCCACAATAAATAATTAAAAGCATGGTCTCAAAAAGCTTTCCCAACAGTACTTGATTCCATTGCTCCCTAGTGCTACTGTTCACTTTTTCCTTCTTTCCAGAATGAGCAGTCTGTACCTATTGCCTTCAAATCCTTACTGTCTAGTTTCTCTTTATTTATTTATTTATTTATTTATTTTTTGCCATCTGGCTTTTCTATCTTGACCCTTTGCCTGAAACTGCTCTCTTCAAAGACACCAGTGGTTTTCTAATGGCCAAATCAATTCACTTCTCTCAAGAAAGAAATGGAAAGAATATAGGATCTGGAGTTGGAAGGTTTTGTTGTTTCATTGTTTTCAGTCATGTCTGACTCTTCATTTGGGGTTTTCTTGGCAAAGATCCTGAAGTGGTTTACTTCTCCAGTTCATTTTACAGATGAGAAAACTGAAACAAACAGAGTTAAAGTGACTTGCCCTGGTCACATAATTAGTAAGCAGTGTTGAGAGAACTTAGGTTCAAAAGCTGCCAGAGACATTTACCAGCTGGTGATTTACAAAAAAAGGAAGGAAAGAAAATAAGAAAGAGGGAGGATGAGAGAAAGAAAGAGAGAGAAGTAAAATGGGAGAGAGGAAGAAAGGGAGGGAAGAAAAAGGGGAGAGAGGGAGGGAGGGAAGAAGGGAGGAAGAAAGGAGGAAAAGAAGGAAGAAAACTGTTGAACTAAGAGCCTATTGTCTTCTTGCTGAATAGAAGTTATGTTGAAAACCCTTGACAGACTTCTAAACAAAGCTAATCTACTGACAAGATTGTAATTATTCCAGTTGTGTTTTGTTGTACTTAGCAGCAAATTCTGCAGTGGCCAATCTGCCACCAACAGGAACAGGGAAAAAGAGAGTTGAGCTGGCAGCTCTTAGAAATAGTGTGACCAGCTATTCCATTCCCTGTCATTGTCTCTTTTCTCACTGTACCTTTGTTCTCAGCTCAGTGAAACTGTAAGAATTGTACACTAGTCTTCTGGGTAAGCTCCACTCTTCTCCCCTACTTCTGAAAGAGAAGTCTCTGAACAGTCACCTAAAAGCAGCACACCATGGTAGAGAAAATAGGGTTAGGAGTCAGGAAGACTTAGCTTCAAATCCAGATGCTTGCTAGCTATGTGATCTTGGTCAAGTTATTTACTTTCTATTCATCTCACTTTTTTATTTTTTATTTTTTTAAAGTGTTTACCTTCTATCTTGGAATAAAGAGTATATATTGTTACTAAGGCAGAAGAGTGGTAAAGGCTAGGCAATGGGGGTTAGGTGACTTGCCCAGGGTCACACAGCTAGGAAATATCTGAGGCCAGATTTTACATCATCTCACTTTTTTAAACCATAAAATTAAATGATAATAATATCTCCCTCAATGGATTGTTGCAAACACCAAATGAGATGATGTATGTAAAGTATTTTGTAATTCATATCATTATAAATGTGAGTTATAGATAACCTTTGATTAGACTCCTCTAAGGAGTAGGAAACTTTGTGCTTATGCATTTGTTCCTCTCAGATATTCCACACTTCAGGGGCAACTAGGTGGCACAGTGGAATGACCATCAGTCCTGGAGTCAGAAGGACCTGGGTTCAAATGTGACTTCAAACACTTCCTAGATGCGTGACCCTGAGACCATTATATAATACTGTTTGTCTAGCCCTGGCCCTTCTGTCTTCAAGTTGGTAGTAAGACAAAAAGACAGGAAGAAAGAAAGACAGAAAGAAAGAGAGAGAGAAAGAGAGAAAGAAAGAAAGAGAGAAAGGAAGGAAGGAAGGAAGGAAGGAAGGAAGGAAGGAAGGAAGGAAGGAAGGAAGGAAGGAAGGAAGGAAGGAAGGAAGGAAGGAAGGAAGGAAGGAAGGAAGGAAGGAAGAGAGAAGGAAGAGAGAGAGAGAGAGAGAGAGAGAGAGAGAGAGAGAGAGAGAGAGAGAGAGAGAGAGAGAGAGAAAGACACTCCACATTTCTATGGACCAGGCATGGCATTCTCATAAAATAATAGATTTGTAGTGGGAGAACCAGGTTGAAATCCCATTTCTGCTACTTGTTACTAAGAGAGAAAGTAAGAGTTTAAAAAAAAAAGAGAGAGAGAAAATAAAAAGGGGACACACTTGGATCAACAGTAACAAATTGGGAAACAATCTTCATAACAAAAACTTGACAAAGGTCTAATTACTCAAATTTACAAAGAGCTAAATCAATTGTACAAAAAATCAAGCCATTCTCCAATTGATAAATGGGCAAGGGACATGAGCAGGTAGTTTTCAGCCAAAGAAATCAAAACTATTAATAAGCACATGAAAAAGTGTTCTAAATCTCTTATAATCAGAGAGATGCAAATCAAAACAACTCTGAGGTATCACCTCACACCCAGCAGATTGGCTAACATGACAGTAAAGGAAAGTAATGAATGCTGGAGGGGATGTGGCAAAGTAGGGACATTAATGCATTGCTGGTGGAGTTGTGAATTGATCCAACCATTCTGGAGGGCAATTTGGAACTATGCCCAAAGGGTGCTAAAAGACTGTTTCTGCCCTTTGATCCAGCCATAGCACTGCTGGGTTTGTACCCCAAAGAGATAATAAGGAAAAAGACTTGTACAAGAATATCCATAGCTGCGCTCTTTGTGGTGGCAAAAAATTGGAAAATGAGGGGATGCCCTTCAATTGGGGAATGGCTGAACAAACTGTGGTATATGTTGGTGATGGAATACTATTGTGCTCAAAGGAATAATAAAGTGGAGGAATTCCATGTGAACTGGAAAGACCTCCAGGAATTGATACAGAGTGAAGGGAGCAGAACCAGGAAAACATTGTACACAGAGACTAATAGACTGTGGTACAGTCAGACGTAATGGGCTTCTCCATTAGTGGCAATGCAGTGATCTTGAACAACCCGGAGGGATCTAAGAGAAAGAACACTATCCACATACAGAAGAAAAACTGTGGGAGTAGAAACACAGAAGAAAAACAACTGCTTGTTTACATGGGTCAAGAGGAATATGATTGGGGATGTAGACTCTAAATGAACATCCTAGTGCAAACATCAACAACATGGAAATGGGTTCTGATCAAGGACACAAGTAATACTCAATGAAATTGCTTTTAGTGTGAGAAGGGTGGGGGAGGGGAGGGAGGGAAAAATGTGATTATTGTAACCAAGGAATAATGTTCTAAATTGATTAAATAAAATTTAAAAAGAAAAAAGAATAAAGAAAAATAGTGTTTTAATCAATGTTTCTGTATCAAATACTCAATATCTAAGCTACAAAATCCATAAACTTTACCCCCAAATGCAGAATCTCTAAACTTTACTCCTTTTCTCCCTGTGCTCTTTACATGACCCTGCTTTTTCTAGGGTTAGGGTAGCCATCACAAAATGGATGGCATAACATATTTCTAGGGGACTCAGTTGAACATCTTGGATTGTGGTTTTCAAAGGATGTTATGGCATTTACATTTGCATTCCCATGTCTTTTGATTTTTCCCAGTCCAAATTTCTTCTTAGCAAAGAATAGTATCATTCACTAAATTTTTATGCGTCAAGCACTCTTCTAAGAGCATAAGCAAAAAAAAAATTGAAAGCCATTGTTCAATGGGAAAAAAATGTAAACTAGAAGGGGCAGCTGAGTAGCTCAGGGGATAAAGAGCCATACCTAGAGATGAGAGATCCTAGGTTCAAGTCTAACCCTAGATACTTCCTAGCTGTGTGACCCTGGGCAAGTCACTTAACCCCATTGGCTAGCCCTTATCACTCTTCTGCCTTGGAATCAATATATAGTATTGATTCTAAGGTGAAAGGGAAGGATTAAAAAAAAAAAGGAAACCAGAATGGGCAAGAAAAATGTACTGAGTAATACTCAAAGAATCTCCCATTTGAAATTATTTAGCTGCATGATTTCCCACTCTTAATTGAAACCCTTCCTAGCCTCCTACACAAAGCATGGTTTAAAAGGACTGTTCTGCCTGAAAGCAACAGAATAGATCTGTGATTTGGTAAGCCCCTTTAGAATCCCAAAATTGAGTGATTCTATGAGACAAAACAAACAGACCAATCAAGCCAAGATCATTTAAGTTTTCATTTCTTATTCACTTTGGGTTCCCTCCTGAAAGCCTTCAGAATACTACTGTGAATGGTGCCTTTATTAAAAGTATGAATTTCCTTTTTGCCTTCTACCTCTTGACTCCTTTGTCTACTTGGTTCATTCATTCGACAAACATTTACAGAGTACCTAATATGTGTAAGAGTGGGCTAGGTCACCCATTTGTTTCCTTTGGTTCTCTTTCCTGGAGTCTAATTGTAATTAAATTGCAGGGTAAATTAATAAGGGGATGAAAAGGCAGCTAGCAGTTTTCTTTTTCACTAAGCAACAATTGTTAATTTTCTAGGATGAAGGCTTTAGTGCGTAGCCTGGGGTGACTAGGGGTTCCGAACACACCCTATCTGAGAAATGATGAGAAGAGGCATTTCTGGAAGCAAGTGAGCATGAAAAAAAGTTATTGAAAAGAAATGGGGAAATGCCAAGAAAACTCCATTGGGGTGGAGAATCAGACTGTAATTAGAAGCAGAAATTAAGGAGAAAAGGAATAAAGTGTTTTAAAATGAAGCTGATCCATCACCTAGGCCTTGACAGGGACCTCTGAGCTGTGTTTTCTACCAGTGAAGATAGGATTGTGATAAAATAAACAGGGATTTTTTTTTTCCTTTGGGAAAATTTTTATATTCTACATTTTTCCAATTATTTAAATACTTTTAAATATATATGTATATATATTTAACTTGGGATTCCAAATTCTCTCCCTCTCTCTCCTCCCCTTTCTTGTTTTTATAGAACCCTTACTTTCTGTCTTAGAATAAATACTATGTATTTCCCAAAATATTGCAAGAACTGCTCCAACCATGAGGTTAGTGGGGTTGAGGTAACCCCTTCCCATAACCACATTTAATATTTTGATCTGCATCTATACTGAAACTCTATCAGTTCTTTTTCTTACAGTGAATAACATTTTTCATCATGAGTACTTTGGAATTGTCTTGGATCATTATTGTGAGAATAACTAAAGTCATTTACAAATTGTACAATATTTCTGTTCCCGTGTACAATGGTCCCCTGGATCTGTTCATTTTGCTTTGCATCACTTCATATATTCCCAGGTTTTCAGAAAATATTTTCTGAAAATATCCTGCTGGGTACAATAGTATCCCATCACAATCATATACCACAACTTATTCAGCCATCATTCCCTAATTGATAGACATGTCCATTTCCAAATCTTTGCCACCACAAAAAGATCTGCTATAAATATTGTTGTACATTTGGTCCTTTTCCTTTGATCTCTTTGGGATATAGACCTAGTAGTGATATTGTTAGATCAAAGAGTATGCACAGTTTTATAGCCCTTTGGCAGAGTTCCAAAGTAAGCAGGGATTCTTTTCTTTTTTTGTCAAAAAAGGCAGTGTAGACCCCTTCTCAGAATCATATTTTGAAATAATTTTTTTAAATCCTTACCTTTCATCTTAGAATCAATACTGTATATTGGTTCTAAGGCAGAAGAGTGCTAAGGGCTAGGCAATAGGGGTTAAGTGACTTGTCTAGGATCACATAGCTAGAAAGTGTCTGAGGCCACATTTGAACCCAGAACTTCCCATCTCTAGGCCTGACTCTGAATCCACTGAGCTACTGAGATGCCCCTGAAATAAATCTTTAAAAGTATAGGATTGCAAAGGAAACCAAGTGAAGCAAAAGTTATCAAAATACTAAAAAAAAAAAAAGTTCCAAACCCTATATTTAGGATTCCTCAGATCATCTACATTTCTACATTATGTCTTCACACTCTCCCCTTAATCAACAGCATCCTCTTCTAAGTTACTTGTATTTACACGAGTCCCTTTTCCCACTACACCATGGGTTCTTAACCTGGGATTAACAGATCCTTTTTTTCAGAGGATAAGTTAAAGAGGTCTGTGAAATTCAATGGAAAAAAATTAAATCTTCGTGTTCACTTTAATTAGTTTCCTTTGTAATGCTATATATTTCATTTTAAACATTTAAAAACATTATTCTTAGAACAGCTCCAAAGACTTGACCTAACTGCCAAAAGGGTCCATGACACAAAATAGTTAGAAATCCATCCTTAGACTATATAACTAAGGTACATAGGATTGTCTAAAGAAATAAGGAGTAAGTGAAAAAGGCCTCCCTTAGGTAGCTCCCAGGATCATTGGTATAGAATTACTTTCTTTTCTGGGAACATAAGCATTATCAAAGGTTCTCAGCCCTCTGATCTTTTCTATCCATATTTTCTCTCCCTCTTTCCTTGGGGAATCTCTACTTTCATTATTGCCTCTAAGGGATACAGGCCTTCAGTTACTTACTGGCCATCTCCACCTGAATTTTGTAGCGCTAAATTAAACATTCCTCAAAGGAAATTCATCAACTTGCCTTTCAAAATCATCTCATCTGCCTGTCTTCTCTATTTTTGTGAATGGCACCAGGTTCCTTAGAGTAATTTTAAACATTTCCTTCTCCTGTTCAATTTATAACCAATAAGTCACTAAATTCTATTGTAACAATTAAATTTAGGTTTTGACTCAATATGAGAGTTATAAAAGTGGTTGCCATTTATAAAATATTAACCCCTAAGTCAAAAATGACTGTTAGCAGCTTTTATTTACAACAGGGTAGAGATAGTGAAAGTAGGAAATACAGGAAGGAGACAAAGCCTGGTCTAGCCTACCAGCCCTAAGTGCTGCTCCAGTGAAGTAGGGCTCAGCCACCAGCAGGGCCTCCCTCAAGTCCTGATCTCCATGTGAAAGTCTTGGTAGTCCTCAGCCAGAAGTCCTGGTGGTGTCTTCAGCCAGAGTTCCACCAATGCAGAATGACTCCAAGGAAAAGTGTATCTCTACAGTGCTATTCACGATGCAGAATCCAAGGGAAAAGTCTCTCCAAAAGCCAAGGAAGGAAAAGAGCCAGACCATGTTGGTCTCTGGGACTCTATCTACTGCATTATCTGACTGTTCTTCATATACTCATAGCTTGGGAATGAGGGAGCATCATTTACACATATTGTTAGAGGAATTTAGAACAAAAGTATTAGTCCAGTATTAGTCCTCTTGCTGGCAAAAGAGACAATCAGAAAAATATCATCTCCAAGATCAAAGAGTGCCAAGAGAGAAGACAAGATAGTCTCTAGCAAAATTTTCTAAAAATTACATTTGCAATATATTTAGTATATATTTTGTATAATATAATTAGATATTTTAAAACATGTATTTCAAATATTATATTTGTACATATTAGCTAGGTAACAGCATATATAATCTATTATGGCACACACACATACATACATATATACACACATACATACATACATAACCCTCCCCAAACCATGGTACTATGATGTGGGTTCAGTTTGGTTTTGAAGGTTTCTAGGGTCTTTATTTTTGCTGCTCAAGTTCAGTTCTTACCCTATTTTAAATTCCAGTTTCTTTTGTTGTTGTTGTTGTTGTTTTTTAACATTATTTTTTTTATTTGGTCAATTGCAAACATTATTTCTTGGTTACAAAAATCATTTTCTATTTTCTATTCCTCCCTCCCCTCCCTAACCCCTCCCATAGCCAATGCGCAATTCTAATGGGTATTACATGTGTCCTTGATCAGAACCCATTTCCATGTTGTTGGTGTTTGCATTAGGATGTTCATTTAGAGTCTATATCCCCAATCATATCCCCCTCGACCCATGTATTCAAGCAGTTGTTTTTGTTTTTTTTACTCCCACAATTTTTCCTCTGAATGTGGATAGTGTTCTTTCTCGTAGATCCCTCCAGGTTGTTCAAGAACACTGCATTGCCACTAATGGAGAACTCCATTACATTCGATTGTACCACAATGTATCAGTCTCTGTGTACAATGTTCTCCTGGTTCTGCTCCTTTCACTCTGCATCACTTCCTGGAGGTTGTTCCAGTCCCCATGGAATTCATCCACTTTATTATTCCTTTGAGCACAATAGCATTCCATCACCATCATATACCACAATTTGTTCAGCCATTCCCCAATTGAAGGGCATTCTCTCATTTTCCAATTTTTTGCCACAAAGAGTACAGCTATGAATATTCTTATACATGTATTTTTCCTTATTATCTCTTTGGGGTACAAACCCAGCAGTGCTTTGGGTGGTTCAAAAGGCAGACAGTCTTTTAGCACCCTTTGGGCATAGTTCCAAATTGCCCTCCAGAATGGTTGGATCAATTCACAACACCACCAACAATGAATTAATGTCTTGACTTTGCCACATCCCCACCAGCATTCATTACTTTCTGTTGCTGTCATGTTAGCCAATCTGCTAGATGTGAGGTGGTACCTCAGAGTTGTTTTGATTTGCATCTCTCTGATTATAAGAGTAAATTCCAGTTTCTAGTTATGCAGAATGGGGCTCTCTGTGACCTAGGAAAATGAAGGCTGGAATAGAGTGCCTTTGAAATGCTCAGCGGGATTTCAGGTCTAGATGTTTTGATGAAAAACAAGTATTAAGTTAAAAAATATATTAAAAACACACTCCCCTCTGCTACATGAAGTGTTTTGTCCATCTTAAAGCACTATAGAAATGGGCAGCATTATTATTTACCTTGAGAGTCGGCACATAATCTGTGCTGGGAAACAAAGGAACAAAATGGCTCTTAGATTGTTTTAGAAGAGTTTAAAGAATTTGCTAAAAGGAAAGGTTAACACTGCACTTTGGATCCCTGTTGTTTTCTACCTGCACTACGTAATTAAGGAACATATAATTCTCTAAAGGATGTCTCCACAGTCAGGGGCAGTCAGGAGCAGGAGGGTGAGAATGAATGAAGCAAATCTGGGGATTCAAAACAGACCAATCTAACTGTAGTTGAGGATTTGTGAAGGGAACTGCTAACAAAAAGGGCTGGACAGGTGGGTAGGAGATGGCTGCCTATAAAAGGGTCTTGAATTAGAGTTTAGGTTTGGTACAGCCTCTATGGAGAGTGGGAAAATCAATTAAGAGGTAAAAGGAGGTCCAGTGAGGTTAGATAACAATTTTGTAGTTTATCCATTCTGTTGAATTAGTTGATTTTTCCCAGTTCCATTTATGAGTTTGTGAGTAGGATTAGTCAAAACTGTGGTTTGGGAAGACATGAGCAGAAAAAGGACCAGGGTAGAGGGGAAGGAATTCAATAGTAGAATACAGTGTAGAGTTGAACTGGTAGGTAGGGTCAAGACTGGGAAGGAAGAAATTGAAATTAGAGGCAGGACTTGAATCTGAATATTCCTAATTCTAAGGCTAACCTTCACTCCATTAGGCTATGCTGCCTAGACCAGCGTGGAGACACTGAATCTGAGACTAGTGTAAGGGAAATGTATCAGTAGATAAATTCAAGGGGGAAATACTAGAGCATTGATGGTGAACCTATGGCATGGGTGCCAAAGATGGCAGACAGAGCACTCTCTGTGCACACATGACTGGCTGCCCCCCCCCCCAAGTTCATTACTAGAAAGGCAGAGGGACTCAGGTGGAGCTCTTCTCCTCCCCCTCTCCACTGTGCCTGATGACATTTCTTTCCATCCCCAGCTCCTCTGCCTAGCAGCCCAATGGGAGCAAACAGGGGGTAAAGTTGGTGGCTCACAGGCAGCAGAGCTGGAGGGGAGCAAAGCACTCAGCCACTTCCCTCCCCCTCTCTATACTTGCTGAGGACATTCCTCACTGTGAAGATTGGATTTAGCTATCTCCTGATTGTAACAATGAAGGTACTTAGCTCTTCCTTTATAGTGAAGCTATAATTGTAAGCTACAATCTATTTTTAGATTTTAACTACAAAAAGGTGAATTAACCACAAAAAGGCATTAAGTAACTATAAAAGGTGAACTTACCAAAAGAGAGGTTGAGTAACCCAAAGAGATATAATCTAACCAAAGAAAGTGAGAACTAAAAAATGGACAGACCTGGAGAATATTTAACCAAAGAAGGTGAGAACTAAAGAATGAGCAGTTCTGGAGAAAAGTGTCTTCTGTGATTGGTAGACATGAAAATTTAGGGGAGGCGACACAAGAGAAAAAGATCTTTAAAAAGACGACCAAAAGGCAGAAGGAGATCATTTGATAGTAATTAAATCAACTGATCTGGCATTGGGATGCCCTCTGACCATAATGTGCCCACATGAGGTTGAGGCATTGTTATTAAGACATAAGACACAAGCATTTACTGACCAAAGGATTACTATGTATGAAATAACACTACTAAACAATGAACACATCACACTAAAATACTGTGCAGGAGTTAATCCTGCAACCTTACTTCCTGATTTGCCAACTTCTGGAGAGCCTTTTCATGATTGTACATCTTTAGTGTCCATTGTTAAAAAACCTCATAATGATTTACTGGATATCCCATTGGATAATTCAGATTTAATATTATTTACAGATGGTTCTTCATTTATGAGAGATGGCGTGCACTATACAGGAGCTGCAGTAGTTAATGAATTTGAAACTCTGTGGTCAGCTTCCTTACCCTCAAATGTAAGCTCACAAGATGCAGAACTCACAGCATTGAAACACACCTGTATGATTGCAAAGGATAAAAGAGTCACAATCTACTGTAAAAATGGAGACTTGAACCCTGGACTCCAATCCCCAGAAGACCTTGCTCTGGTTCCCAGGATGCTTTGTAACATCACTGAATTTTTACCTGGGCCAAGAGTAGATTATTATTTAAAGAGTCTCCGCCTACGGCTGGGTCTCTCTTTCCTGTTTCCACTTGCAAGCAGAGGGGTCTCTCATGATGTAGGTGAGGTTGAATGGGCCTCTCGGACCACCTAGACACGTGCTTTCTTACTTGTATTTTCTTAAACTCTTAATCTTAAATAAACCTCATAAAATATAATACTCCTTGACAGAGAAACTAATTTTTACCTGCCACAGCTTAAACCCCAAAATTTTAAATATAACACTACATGGACTTCCACTATGCCTTTGGTATATATCACACTGTTGGCATGCTATGGCTCCAAAGAGGATTTTTAACCTCAGCTGGAAAATCTATAGCTAATGCAGAATTTATTAATGAAGTTCTTTCTGCTCTCCAGCTGTCCAAAGCCATAGCTGTAGTTCATTGCTCTGTCCATACAGGTGGCAATGACCCTGTCTCTAGGGGAAATGACCGAGCAGATTCTGCTGCAAAGATAGTGGCCATAGAAGGGCCTGAATTAATTTTACCATTTGCAACCATTGATGACTTAAATTTATCACGTTCCTATAATGAAAAGGAAGTGGAAAAATGGAAACAAAAGTTTAAAGCAAAACAGATTAATGGAGTATGGTTGTCATCTGAAGGAAAACCCTTGCTCCCTAGAAGTTTTCATCAACAAATTTGCCAATATATTCATAAAAATGATCATTTTGGCACCCAGGGCATCATGGACTCTGTTAAATGAGTATGGATAGCCCCTGGTATAACTACTATAGCCTAAAAAGTATGTACAACCTGCCCTACCTGCCAGACATTTAATCAACACACCTTTCATGGCAAAGCTTTTGGTGGACATCCTCTCACCTATACACCATTTGAACATTTACAAATCAATTTGATCTCTATGCTGAAAGCTGGACAGTATAAATTTTGTCTGGTCATAGTCGATCAGCTGACCAGGTGGATTGAAGCATTCCCTACTGCTCAGGCCACATCTGCTTTTATTGCCAAAGTCCTTTTAAAAGAAATTATTCCCCATTTTGGCCTACCAGCATATATTGACTCAGAGGAATTCATTTGAAATAATTAAAATAAATATTATTTCTACATATATATAAAATAAAGTTTATTGGAAGGGTAGACAACATTCCTATAAGTAACCTGACCCCTTTTAAAAACAGTAGTAAACAACTAATACAGATTCTAAAAAGTACCAACATCCCCAACATTATAAGAGCCCATTTATAACAATAGCAAACAAACCCAGTATCATTAGGATTTACATGACTTGCTGTGTGACATGTAAAAACCTATGAACACATGAATACTTGTCACAAGTTCTACAGATTTTGCCAATCTTTCAACTTTGGCAAAGATATTAACAAAAAAGTCTATTATTACCATCATTCCAAAAGAATTAACTGAAGCAGTTGAAAAGGTAAAGCAAGGAGAGATCATAGCTCCTTTACAAGAATCCACAAAACAACCATTAGCATATTATTTTTGTGGAAAGGTTGGTAATGTGATTATGAATTGTAAGAAGTGGAAACAGGAGAATAGAAATAGAAGTTTCAGGAATAGTAATATTGATAGGAGAAATAGTTATTCCAATGAGGAACATCAAAACTCACACCTAAATACCTGTATTCAATGTGAGAACTCCCCTCAATATAGGGAACCCCATAGGTGTGAACTAAGGGATTGTGATGACTGATGGTACTTGGGAGGGTAAGGAACCTCAAAGAGTCTGGAAATGAATTTTTAAGCCTTTTCAGACCTCATTGCCTTATTGATGTTAACTGTTTCAGTTTGTTCCCCACCCCAGAATGAAGAAGTCTCTGTAACTCAATTCTAAATACAAAATGTATGTAATTTAATGGTAACCACTTCATGAGTTATCAAAGTTGAAATATTCTGTTAAATTGTCTTAATTTGTAACTCCCCTATGACTGTGATAGTACTGTAGGAGAATATCATTGTAAAAGCCCATATAAAGCATTTTGTTCCTTTTTTGCCTTTGTTAATTGTCACACAGAGATGATGGATGGACTCCATCACATTGGTTTCAACCTATATACAAATTTGGAGAATTTACTTGTCTAATGATTTAAATTCGTTCTTTTACACTGTTACAGTCTCATACCATGAGAGAGGGAGGTGCCCAAGTGGCTTAGTTACCCTGTGATGTATTATAATCTCATCCAGTAGGTGAGAATGATTTTTCATGTGAAGCCTATTAGCTTTGACATGTTTGTCTAAGGTCCAGTTCTCTATCCAGATGAAGCTCAATATATCTTCCTCCCAGCTCAATAAGTCTAATCATAAATTGGGCAGGATTTTCACTAACTTCTTGCTTAAGATTTTCAAATTTAATCCATGTACCAGGCCTATCAGAACATGCTCTCATAGCTTTTATCAATGCATTGTGCAATGACATAGTTGTAAGTAATCATGCTCTGAATTTGGGTCCAATTTTGGATCTTCAGTTGGCCAATGAGCTGTTCCCTCTCCTTGGGTCTGATAAACATAAGAAAGAATCTTATTCCTTTCTCTTTCTGTTAGCAAGGCCTGGAGCAAATCTTCTACATCAAGCCATGTGGGATTATATGTGCAAAAAATGCTTTCAAACTCATTTATCACCACCACAGGCTCAGCTTCTTATGAAGGTGTCTTTTCTTTGAATGTCTCAATATCCTGTGGAGAAAAAGGTGTATGATGTCTAATGTTTACTAAATCTCCACATCTGTTATATGTAGGCTCAACTCTTAGAGGGAAAAGACCTTTATTTGAATCATGTGCTGCTTGGCCTGTGTTCTGGAGTTCAATGGAGTGGGTTGTATTGAGACTGGTAGGGGAAGGGGGTGGGGTGGTTGAATGGAGCAGGTCAGCAGGTGGGGAGGCAGAGTGAAAGAATTGGGGGTGGAGTAGGGGAGGGGTGGAGAGGAAGGGGTGGGACTGGGTATAGGGTGGAGAGGAGTAGGATGAGTGAGGTCTAGAGGGGTCACAGTAAGGTGGAAGGAGGGTACAGAAAAGGATGGAAATAGGGATGGTATGAGTGGGGATAGGGAAGATAGGTGGACAAAGGAGGGTAGAGAAGTAGATTGGGAGGAAAGGGGATGGGAGGAGTGGGGGATGAGTGAGATCTGACAAGGAGAGGAGCTGAGGGGTTCAAGTCCTGGTTTGGGTCAGTATGAGGAGAAACCTCCTCACAAGTCAGGTGGGATGACAGAGCAGGTTTATTGCTAGATTTCACTGAAGGAGTTAAGCTAGAATGATTTGGTTCCAAAGAAAGGAAGGTTTCCTTACTGAAGGGGATGGTTGATTTATCAACATGATATGCCCATAAATACCAGTATTTATAATCTTTGGACTCTTTTTTTTTTTTTAATGGCTAACTTCAAATCTTAAGATCTTGAAGTCAAAAGAGCCATATTTTGGCCAGGTAAAAGATATGTTCATCCATGCCTTACAAAGCTTTCTAGCTTCTTTCTTTGTCATCCAATTCTCCTTAGGCAAATTAGGATCATTTCAGCAATTTAAAAATTTATACAAGGCTGAATCAGGAGGAATATATCCTGATTTCCTTTGATGTGTTGCAGTATTTCCCATATTGTCTAGTCTGTATGTCCTATTTAAGCTACTCTGAGTATTGCTAAATGGTCAGCTTAAACAATTAAAAGTTCCTAAAACATAAAAAAAAATGGAGACACAAAATTCTTCAATATTATGGTGGAAGGCAATAGGAGGAGTTTTGAAACAAAAGGCTAATGTAAATAAACAGTCATTGTTTCATAGCAATAGTATCAATAATGAATGTGTATTTAGTATAATAATTGCTGATATTAATAATTAACAATAATATGCATTTATTATACTTATTAATGATGTTATTAGTAACAACATGCACTTATTGTAATTATCGATGGTGTTATCCATAATTAATAATGTGCATTTATTATAATTATTTTTATTAATAATTAACAACTATAAACCATAAACAAGTGTCAATAATCAACAATAACCATTAGTAAAATAATTATTACTAATAATAGTTATTGAAAATTAATAATTATTATTAATTGTATCATTGATACTATTGTGTTCTAAAATTATTCCTTAATATTGCACGTAATTAATTTGATTTAATGTTGGCTTTGTTCCATTTTAGAAATTTGGTGTTTAATTTAAATTCAATATTATTAATATTTCCCATTAATAATCCTTTTATTTAAATGTATTAGATTTAATAGCATTATTTTATATCACTAGTAGCAGTAGCAAAGGAATCCTTTTTATTTTCCTGTAGTTTTAATTCTCAACAGTAGGTGGTGCTATAAATACATGTAGAGTGTAAGGCACCTGTGGGTAGACCTATCTAAGCAAGCAGTCAGATAAAGAGAAGGCAAAAAATATTGCCTTTTAATATGCTAAAGAAAGGCAGGCAGTCTTCCAGGAAAGCTTTGAGTGGCTTTTGAAATGCTAATGAAAGCAAGCACTCCCAAGGAAAGTGTGACTAAAGAAGTTAAAGAAGTGTGACTAAAGAATGTGTGACTAAAGAAGCAGGCAGTCTACTAGCAAAATTGGGGGGGGGGGAGAGAAAAATGCAGTTTCAAGAAACAAATTCCAAAAGAATACTTCCTCTTAGCCCAGGTTTAAGGACTGTTTGGGGGGGGGGGGGAAGAAGGGAAAGAAAAATAGAGTTAAATTCCTTCCCCTGGAAAAGCCACATGTTTTCAAAGTTAGGGGGGGCAGGGAGTTCCTAATCTTAGTGCACATCCTGGAAGGACCCCCAGGATTAATTTAGCACCCCTACAGCAGCAGTGGCATTCAGGGAAAGTCAGGCAGACACTGGGCTGGTAAAGATCTGTTTGGTCCTAGTGCCCCTTGATTTAAAACAGATCAGGTTGGGGGGAGTGGCCACATGGGGAGAGTGCAGATGCTGGGACGAAACAGGAGTCTTCTGGATCCAGCCCTTTAATATAAAGCAGCCGCTCCTCTGCCTGGGTCCTGTAATAGATAATATTGGAGGGGGCATATTTGATGGGTAAATGATAACTAATAAATCAGGTAGTTATCTTCTTTTGCCTACCCTTCTCCCTGTATACCTCCCTTCCTCCCCTCTGCTTCCCTTCAGCTTCCCCTTCCCCTGTTCTTCCTCAACCTCCTTCTAAGTCACTCAGGGTGAGCTATGATGTTTCAAATGATATAGGCTTTATCTTCTGTTATCTTAAGTAAGGGGTTTATTTGAGGAAGACAGGAAAGGGTAGAGAATGAAGGTAAAAGGATTGGAGGTTTCCCTATTATCTACAGTGAGCCTTAGGTTGGAGGATATTGAGAGAAATGGCAATTCAGTCACTACCATGAAACAGAGCAAGTCAGAGAGATATGTGGACTATTGTCCTTCTTCTGCCTTCAAATCAGCCAGGCCACCTCCAACTTGATTATCCCAAGTCCCAGAGATAAACCCAGCTTCTTCCTTCAAAGTCACCACCATCATCCAAAAAACCCAGAAATTAGTCAGCAGTTGGCTCTTGCCTTCAACCATTTCCCAGTAACATTCCAAATGGAATCTTCCTTTGATTGACAATCTGCAGCTTCTGTCTTTTTGCATGCCTTATAATTCCTCTCTTTTCCACAGTCCCTGGTTCCATTTTGGGCAAAAAGCCTCCTTTCCCTTTTCTACTGCCCCAAGGAGCCCCTAAACTATACCCCTAGATTAATTTAAGGAGGTGTCTCTGTACTCAGCACAGCACCTGGCTAAGCAAAGCAGCAGTACCACACCCGGGGAAGTCAGGGGTAGGGGCTGGGCTTCTAAAGTAAGAGAATGGGGTGGGGAAACTCAGGGAAGGGAGTTTTTCTCACCAGTCCATTTGAAGAGGCACTTAGATGAATCTGTTTCTCTTTCTCAGCAAGTTTCCAGCTCTACAGGCAGGCAGCAGCTGCCTTCTATCTTACCTAAGCTTTATCTAAGACTCAAAACTTCTCTCAGAAGAAAAATAAGGTTCTTTCTTAAGCCAATGTGGTTGCCAACTGTAATGATTAAAATAAATATTTTTACCCAGATATATATTTCATAAAGTTTATTGGAAGGGTAGACAATGTTCCTATAAGTAACCTGACCCAGTGGTGCCTAGCCTGCCAGTCTCTTCCTCATTCCCCCTCACCTGCCTGCTCTGTCTCTTCTTCTGCTCATTCCTTTAATTATCCTGTGGATCTCTCATTGTTCTCCCTGATTCTGCCCCAAACCTTTATTTTTTTTTGACATACAGAATATACACCAATGCAACCCTGACTGATGCAACTGTGGTATGTCAGGAATGTTTGATAGACAGGTAAAGTTACTCAGGAGGGGGAGGGGATGAGCTTCATTGACACAGATTTTACCGATTCAGTCTTATCACAAATTTATTCATGTTTGGGGATAACTCCTAAATTTCATACACCATATCATCCCAAGAGCTCCGGCCAAGTTGAATGAATGAATAAAGAACTTAAAACTATGATTGGAAAATTGTTCATGGAGACTCATTTGAAATGACTTGAAAGTCTACCTCTGGCCCTATTTTATCTTAGAAGCAGACCCAGGGGTGATTTACACATCTCACCATTTGAGATGCTATTTGGACACTCACCTATTCAGGCACAACCATTTACCCCTGCCTATACCTCATTGTTCAGAGGGGATACAACCATTGCTACATATATCAGACAATTACAAACAAAATTGTGAGGACTCCATAACTCTGGAACTGCTGTTCAAGCAGGCCCTATAGACTTCTCGCTTCATGATTTAAACCCAGGTGATAGTGTGTATATAAAGAATTTCAATTGTACTGGGTCAAATGAACCTTCTTATGATGGACTATTCCAAGTCCTATTAACTACACCGACAGCTACTAAAATTGGGGAGAGGGACTCATGGATTCATTGTAGCCATGTAAAACGCGTACTCTCTGTTGATAATGAATAATTGACTATATTGGTAGTATTTAACTATTGATTATAATAAGACTTCCCTATTGATGGATCTGTACCATTTTATTGCACTTTATTTGTGCCATACAGTATTTTATTCCTTTCCTTCCTCCCATTTTTTTTGCATTTGAAGCACATGTAATTGTATTGAAAAGATTTTCTTTTAACTGTTTTATTTTTTCAATAAGATAAGATATCCATTTGCTTAGCATAAAATGCAAATCCAAAAGCTTTAGACTATGGAAACCTGCCATTTATTGATATATATTATGGGACTATTATTAATGATTGTGTTTGATTCTAGGGATCAAAAAAGGAGCACAAATTTTATCTACATAGTGCCATAGAAGCACAGATTTAATCTGAAAAGTGCCAAAAGAGCACACAGGTCAAAAGAAACCAATCCATGTGGGATTGATGAACTTCTACACCAATATGAAAGGACTTGAACCTAGTGTGAGACTCAAGGTTGTGGAGCTTGACATATGTTAAGATGCAAGACTCCTTGAACCATACTCCTTGTAAAATACTTTCTATGAAAGTACATAACAATTGGCTAGTCTGGCTCCCCTATCCCTGAGAAATGACAAAATATCAGACCAGGAAATGACACTTCTCTTTTTACACAAAAATCTAGGTATTTTCTCTCTCTTATATTATGGCAACTTCCTATAGTCCTGGCTTATAATGGGTAAATAAAATATTACTGCATTTTTCCTCCTACAGACTTGTAGGACATGAAAATTACTTTAATTGAACCCTAATAACAAGGGCCTGCTATGAATTTATTCTTTTATTCAGAAATTTTATATACATAGTTTTTTTTGATATTCTGATGCTGAATTTTGAATTTTTCTCTCTCAAAGTTTAACTTTTTCTTCCATTTATTTATTTTTCTTTTATGTTTTTGATTTTTTTTCTTTTGATAATTGACTCATACACCCATAACTCAACCACTTTGAGTTAATCTGGGTGTTTATGAATACCCTCTTCAGGGGGGGGTGTATTGTACTTTTATAAAAAATCCAATATTTAAAATTTTGTTTGAGAAAGAATTTCAGGAAAAGAAGTTTGCTAACTCTTTGAACCCAGAGAATAAACTCCTTGAAGGAAAATGCTTACAGAAACCTACACTACATCAAGAAGATCCAAAATGAACTTTTGGATACAATGAATTTAACAAAAGAGGATCGAACATTTATTGTAAATGTACACTTTTATGCCAAAGAGGACTGCCCCCCCAAATTTGGCTTTTTGTCAGTGCTCCTAGAAAAACATTGATTTTGCTTTCTCTCTTTTCTATTTCCCTTTAATTATTGTAATTTCCTCTTAAAAAGGTGCAATATTGTATACATCTTTAGTTAGAAAGGTTTTAGGGCTACAAGAAGATTATGTTAAATGATCAATGGGGAGACTAGTCTCCCAATGATCATCAGGGGGAATTGTGAACCTTGGATTTAGCTATCTCCTGATTGTAACAAGGAAGACACTTAGCTCTTTCTTTATTGTGAATATAAAATGGTAATCTCCTGATTGTAACAATGAAGGTACTTAGCTCTTCCTTTATAGTGAAGCTAGAATTGTAAGCCACAATCTATTTTTAGTTTTTAACTACAAAAAGGTATTAAATAACTACAAAAGGTGAACTTACCAAAAGAGGTGTTAAGTAACCCAAAAAGATAAAATCTAACCAGAGAAGGTGAGAACTAAAGAGTGGGCAGTCCTAGAAAAAAATCTAACCAAAGAAGGTGAGAACTAAAGAATGGGCAGTCCTGGATAAAACTGTCTGCTGTGATGGGTAGATGTGAAAATTTAGGGGAGGTGACACAAGAGAAAAAGATCTTTAAAAAGAGGACCAAAAGACAGAAGGAGATCATGCAATGATTTAATTCGGATACGGAGCAATCATTTGGATTCAGACATTCTAACAGTCATTCAGAGATTTGGGCACCAACTTGGAGGAGCAACTGGAAGACAGACTCTTAAGGAGCGACCAGAAGGCAGACACCTAGACTTCTTTTAGATTGTCACTGTTGGTGAGTAAAAAGCTGACTTAGTGACCCTGCCTTTCTGGAGCCCTGAAGCCTCCAGGTAAGATCCATCTTGAGACTCTCTTCCCCTGGCTGGGGCTTAGAGATTCTAACTGGTGTCAGAAGAAGCCAGAGTTTTTTCTCTCTCTCTCATTCCTTAATATCTTCCTTCTATTGTAAATATTGTAAATAAACTACCATAAATTCCATTTACTTTAGTAAATAATTTTGGGATTTAGAAATTAAATCCCTGGCGACCACCTATATAAATATTCAGAGTCGAACCACAATAAATATTAACATCACTAAAGCCACCCCTCTGCCCAGCAGCCCAGTGGGAGCATTCTCCCTCCCCTGTGTGGGGTATGGGGGAGTGGGGAGTCAGGCACTCTGTCTCTAAAAGGTTCATCATCACTGGACTAGAGTAAGGGAGTATTTTGGGTAAAAGGATATAAAGGCCTAAATTAGGATGATGAAAGTTGACATAGAAAAGATGGATAGCCATAGTAGACAATGTCAGCAGTATTACATAGTGTGAAGATAGAATTAACTCTCCCTTGGTCTATTTTTAGTTAATCAAATCAAGAACTTAAAGTGTCCCTACCTAGTAGCTAGCTAACCATTAGGTAAGAGATCTCACAAGTCACTTACTAGTTCACACCCCCAAAGGCCACAAGCACTTCCCCCCTTGGGCAGTGCTAGGCAAATTGGAAAACTGCAATTGGTTCCTGTAAAGAAGGGGAGAGACAAGAAGTGACCTGGAAAAGGGGATGTAAAAGAAGAGACTTTTCCCTTGGATTCTGCATCAGTGAATAGCACTATAGAGACACGCTTTTCCTCGGAGTCATTCTGCATTGGTAGAACTCTGGCTGAAGTCACCACCAGGACTTCTGACTGAGGACTACCAAAACTTTCACATGGAGATCAGGACTTGAGGGAGGCCCTGCTGGTGGCTGAGCCCTACTTCACTGGAGCAACACTTAGGGCTGGTAGGCTAGACCAGGCTTTGTTTCCTTCCTGTATTTCCTACTTTCACTATCTCTACCCTGTTGTAAATAAAAGCTGCTAACAGTCATTTTGACCTAGGGGTTAATATTTTATAAATGGCAACCAGTTTTGTAACTCTCATATTGAGTCAAAACCTAAATTTAATTGTTACAATAGAATTTAGTGACTTATTGGTTATAAATTGAACAGGAGAAGGAAATGTTTAAAATTACTCTAAGGAACCTGGTGCCATTCACAAAAATAGAGAAGACAGGCAGATGAGATGATTTTGAAAGGCAAGTTGATGAATTTCCTTTGAGGAATGTTTAATTTAGCGCTACAAAATTCAGGTGGAGATGGCCAGTAAGTAACTGAAGGCCTGTATCCCTTAGAGGCAATAATGAAAGTAGAGATTCCCCAAGGAAAGAGGGAGAGAAAATATGGATAGAAAAGATCAGAGGGCTGAGAACCTTTGATAATGCTTATGTTCCCAGAAAAGAAAGTAATTCTATACCAATGATCCTGGGAGCTACCTAAGGGAGGCCTTTTTCACTTACTCCTTATTTTTTTAGACAATCCTATATACCTTAATCAGGTCCCAGACCTGAAATTTGACAGACCTGGGTTCAAATCTGATCTCAGGCATTGTCTACCTGTTTAATACTGATCAAGTCACTTAACCCTGATTGCCTAGCCCTTGCAACTCATATGTCTTGGAAATTAATACTGAGACCGAAGGTAAAGCTTTTTTTTTTAAGAGCATATGAAAAAACATTGGTATGGAAGAGTCTGTGATTAATAAAATGTTGATTCAAATTTGGACATACATGGGGAAAGGATGCATTCAACTTGATTTATATAGAGCATAACTAGAGAAGTCCAGCAGAGATTCAGATGGAAAAAGAGGACCAAGGTTGGAGGGGGAAAAAATTATTTTAGAAGACTGAGAGGAGAAAAGTGCAGTGTATTGCTGGAGTGAAAAATCGTATCAGAGAGAGCATGACGTTTTATTTCACCCAATCCTTACAAATGAAATAAGTGTCACAGGGCCCCTACAGACTCTGGGCTCAGCTAGACTAGGTCCAGTCCTAGGGACAATACTAAAAAGTTAGTGTCTCTTTAGGCTTATTGTTCCCCACTCAGAGTTTACTTTGGGAAAATCTTCTAATATAGTTTATGTGTTTTTCACATCTAGATTTCCACCAATGTGGGTGTTGGTGTCCCCTGCTCTAGTTTAAGCAATCAAGTTAAATAACAATCACATATAAATCAGCCTGAATCTCAGCCCAAAGCAAATGCATAAAGTGAAAAGGATTCACACAAGCCCATAAACTAATACAGAATGAACAAATAAATGGGATGAAAAAAGCATTTATTAATCACTTACTGGGTGCCAAGTACTGGATTAAGCAATGACCAATATAATGCAGATAAGAAAGTAAAACAATCCCATCTCTTAAGGGACTCATATTCGATTGGAGGAGATAACACTAATTGGAGATTTCAACTGCATGTGAAATGCAAAACCCAGGATTCCATTTCTGATATTGAACCATTTGACAATACCAAAACTTTGGTCATAACTTTGTTTCCTACATCTTCAGCAGCTGAGGCCACCAACATTTATCAGGTTGCATCTCCATAAAGATTGCTTCCCTGGGTGATGGCTGCAGAAGCCAGAATGCAAGCAGGATGAGTCCTCTAGTGTGGTGCAAGGTGGGAGCCAAAAGGGCAGGGGAGAGTAGGGAAGGTGGTGTTGCTACTGTTCTGGAACTTTGGGACTTAACTAACCATTAGAGACAGTTGTCCAGCAGTTAAAATTGGATGGCATAGCCCCTTTCTCCTCCAGGTCTGTGCCCATGGACAGGTTCAATAAAATCAATATAATTCTTCTTCCTCTCTGGTGGACTCTACTTTTCTTTTTCTTTTCTTTTTTGGGAGGAGGGAAGGTATAATTTTATTTATGACCATAATATCTGTATTTTTTTCAAAAAAATTTTATTATATACCTAGTAACCAACACCACCAACAAAAAACATTTAAATAAACAAATACAAAAAAATTTGTGCAAACATCAAACTCCACATTGTTTACAATTTGTTTAAAAAAATATAAATTCTATGTATGCTAATATAAACATCCTCTGCTTTCTTATTCTCTTTTTATCTCTTCATGCATTTTTCTAATAACATAATATAATCCATTACATTCAAATATCACAGTTTATTCAGCCATTTCTCCCAATCATCGATTTGTCTTATTTCCAGTTATTTTGTCATTACGAACAAAACTTCCATGAATATTTTCATAAATACACAATTTTTTAACCCTCTCAATAATGCCATTAGGGCCTAATCCTAGTAAGGGATCCCAGAGTGAATGGTCATAAATAGCTTTACAGCTCTTAATATATATTTCCATTTTGTTTTCTAAATATAGCTGACCAGCAGTTACAAAATATTCGTATGTGAGTTGACCACCTGAAAGGGAAGCTGAGGACTGAGGGACTTTGGGTTTTAGGGTTCAAAGATTAAGGAAGGGAGGACATAAAGCAAGAAAAGAGACACAGAGACATAGGATTCATCAGCATAGTGTCCAGCCTGTTGATTGCTCCTCTGATGGTATGAGAGAGAGTGAGTTACAGGTGAAAACATTTTTATTTAAGTTTCAGAGAATGGAGAACGGGAGATAGTTAATCAAACATGTGACATGGTAAAGAATTTAGCATCAGTTTGATAAACAACAACAAGGTAAAAGAGATGAAGGCTAAGACAATGTAGGGGACAGCACCCAACCCAGAGGTTCATTTGACCTTTGGACTGCAGGTGTGGGGAGGGGTACCCACAAGATTTGAGTCCCAATTCAATGCAAGGATCCAGAAACCAATAATGTGAAATATTAGGAATATATCCATAAGTCTGGTACATGAGCACACTGCTCATAAGAGTCAGCTACTGAATGCATCTTCAATACTTTCATGATTTCTTTATACCTGGAACCCACAGTAAAAAAAAAAATTGACCACTGCTCTAGCATTGTAAAGTTAGACCTATTTCTCCATGTTCCTATCAGCATTTAATTTGATCAACTTAACTAGTCTGGGTCTTAGTTAACATGCATTACTAGGACCATATTTAGCTAGACTAACCATTAAACAAGAGGCATAATTTATTTCCAGGACCATACTCTTTCCAAAAACAAGTCTTTCTAGTTTGCTCATGCCAAGTGGAACTTTTGTTCCAATGCTACTACCCCTCAGGAATGCAGAATTACCCCACACACACCCAGTGTGGCAAAGGTTAAAATAAGACTTTTGCAGGACATTTTTGTTCATTAAACCATTGTTGTCTCACCAGAAACTATGTTTGGATTATGTGTATGATGGAGTCAGGCAATGGGCAGTAATAGGAACAAGACCCTAATACTTGGAAATACTGCGTGTCTACCCAGTCAGCATTAGTGAAACATAAACTGCAGCATTAGTCACACATAAATTGCAAGCATTAATCATTAGTAATGGCTCAGTAATGTACTATACTAGGCCATCAACTTTGTGCTTAATGTGTTTTATTAATGACTCATATTGTTCATTATTTACTTTAGTTCTGAACTGTAAGATATAATTAATTACCTACTGTGGTCCTCCAATACGCTACATCCCCCCTCCCATATTCTCATTCCAGGAGGGTAGCAAGAGCTCTCCCACGTTGACAACTGATGACAAGGTGGACAATGAGGGAACAAGGTACCTGCGCACTGGGGACTCTGGCATTCCAGAAGAATCCCCCAAACTGGCACATACTCCTTGCTCCCTAGGTCGTAAATGTCAAACCCCAAAACACACTTCCACCTAAATTTAGCCATGCCCATTTTCTAGGATTTGGGGGAAAGGTGAAGACTTCTCTGGAATAGGAGATGACTAGCCTCCAGACCCTCAATTCATAAGCAAGCTCTGACCCACACCTTGGGTTGCTACTCCACACCAGGGGTTGTGACTCCATACCAGGGGCTGCTGCTCCACCCCTGGGGCTGCTGCTCCATCAGCCTAGGGCTATGGAGCTGCTAATGGGTCAGCTCCAGAAGCTACTCTACTCACCCCTGGGCTTATCCATCAGCCCTAAGGCTACCTAATTAGCTACTTACCTATTCCACCAGCTACTTTACCACCACAAACCTCTTCTTCAAATAAAATTCTTTTCTTACTTCTGGATGGAATGGAGTTTGAGTCTCCCATTCTTGGAGTGAGACCTGGCTACAAACGTGGATGTGTCTCTCCTACAACATGTATGCTCAGGCTTAGATCTACTGCTAGTCTCATACAAGGATGTATTTTTAAATTTTAAATAAACCATGTATTTTTTAAATTTTAGTTATTGATTCTTTACAAAGGGTTAAATAACCTACATGTTTATTATACAAAAGGGGGGGGGGGCTCTTTTTAAAAAAATCTTTAACTTCTGTCTTAGATCCAGTATCAATTCCAAGGCAGGAAAAAGTGGTTAAGGCTACGCAATAGAGGTTAACTGATTTGCCCAGGGCTACAGAGCTAGAAAGTGTCTGAGTCCAGAACCCAGGTCCTCCAGATTTAAAACTAGGTCTTCTCAACTCCAGGCCTGGCACCCTATCTACCTAGCTGCCCTTATGCCCTGCTTTTCTACTAGGGTCCTAGCATCCTTCTGACTCAGTGCTGTTCCCTTGTTAGGAATCCTCTTGGATTGGATTAAACTTGGATTTGCCAGCTGTCTAACAGTCTGATATTTCTAGGACTCCCTAGCTTTCTTGTAGGGTTTTATGTCCTCCCTACCAATTCATACCCTAGTAGTTTGGTCTGATTCAAGTCAAACACACTTTGAGTTTGCTAAGTAGGTAGCTCTCTTCCTATTAGTCCTGCACAACCACCTTAAGAAGGAGATGCTATTATTATCCTGTTCTACAGAAGAAAAAAAAATAGGAAAATCAGACTCAGATGGGTTAGACAATTTGTTCAGGGATGTCTAACTAGTGTCTGAGATAGCATATAAACCCAACTCACAGGATTCAGTCGTCTACTGTTTTTGTTGTTGTACAGTCACTTTTCAATCAAGTCTGACTCTTTATGACCCCATTTGCTGTTTTCTTGGCAAAAATACTGGATTGGTTTCCCATTTCCTCTTCCAGTTCATTTTATAGAAGAGGAAACTGAAGCAAATAGGGTTAAGTGACTTGCCTAGAGTCACACAACTAGTGCATGTCTTGGGTCAAATTTGAACTCTGAAAGATACCTTCCTGACCCCAGGCCCGACACTCTATCTACTGTGCCACCTAGCTACCCTCTATCCACTTTGCCATGCCTCTAATAATCTCTGGGCCAGAGTCTCTTTGTCTGTAAAATACAGTAGTTAGATGATATCATCACTTCTGGCTCTGACATTCTATGTCTTAAGAAAGTCTGAAGAAACTAAAATAAAGTAAAAATGAGAAGCCACATAGAGCAGTCATTAGAAAAAGTTTTAAAATGGAAAGAAAAAAATAACAAAGGAAGGGATGGTACTAATGGCAAATGGCCTTCCCACGTGGGGGAAAAAAAAAGGTTTAGTCAGAGGAAAGGAGTCAAATGACTTTGAGAAGGGAAACTTTTACCTGGAACAGAGGAGAGGACCTGGAACCAGAAAAGAAAGGCTATGACCTCTCACTGATCTCAAAGATAGCCATGAAATAATTATGAGGGGCTGGGAGATAAGTAACAGGATTACCCAGCAAGGAATGCCTGAATAAGCCAAGAATATGGCTAAAACTTTGTCTGACCTAGGAACAAAACTTAGAATAATAGTCTTAAAGGAGAGATTCTTCATTTTGTTGTTGTTGTTGTTTTATGGATCCCTTTGGCAGTCTAATGAAACCTATGGGTTCCCTATTAAGAATAATGTTTGAAAATAATTGAAGGGAGTATTAAATTTCAGTAAGGAGCTAGTAAAAATAAAAACAAATGTTTTTTTTTTCTCATCCAACCACCCAGAACCCTTGATATTTATTCATGAATTATTTGGGTATCTGCAAACCCCAGGTTGAGTCTTTGTTTTAAAGTCTTGTTAATTATGATCCCATTCCATTCTATCTCCTCTAACAGACTGCCCCCCAGTCATTCTTGCTATATCACTTATTTTTTTCTTCTCTATCTATTGGCTTCTTCTCTACCACCTATAAATATATATGTCTCTCCCATACAGAAAAAAAAAAAAACCCTCACCTGGTCCTTTCATCCTTATTACATTCCTATGTCTCTTCTACCCCTTTATAGCTCATCTCCTCCAAAAGGCTGTACACAAGTAATATCTCCACTTTTAATCTTACCATTCCAGAAAAACTGATTTCTCCAAAGTTGCCTATGATCTTAGTTGCTAAACCCAATGGTCTTTTCTTAGTCTTCATTGTCCTTGACCTCTCTGCAGTCTTGGACACTATTTTTTTTTAAATTTAATTAATTAATTTAGAATATTTTCCCATGGTAACATGAATCATGTTCTTTCCCACCCCTTTTTCCACCCCCCTCTCTTAGCCAATGAGCAGTTCCACTGGGTTTTACATATGTCATTGAGCAAGACCTATTTCCATACTATTAATATTTGCACTAGGGTCATCATTTAGAGTCTACATCCCCAATCATATCCCCATCCACCCTTTTGACAAGCAGTTGTTTTTCTTCTGTGTTTCTGCTCCCACAGTTTTTCCTCTGGATGTGGATAGTGTTCTTTCTCCTAAGTCCCTCAGAATTGTCCTGGATCATTGCATTGCCTTTCCCCAATGGGAGGGCGTCCTCTCATTTTTCTTGGACACTATTAATCAACCCTCCCTCCTACTTTCTCTTGATTTTCTCCCTTCCTACCTATCTGGCTGCCCCTTCTCAGACTCCTTTGCTGAATCTTCCTTCTTGGCAAAGATGTGGCAGAAGTGCAGAGCCAGCACTTGGGGAGCTGCTCCATTCCCACTATTCCTAGTGCCCCAGGACATTTTTTGCATGCCCCACCCCTCCTCTGCCCAGCAGCTAGCAAGCACTTTCTCCCTTAACTCTCTCTAGTAATCCTAGCTCACTGACAGTTTGAATTTGCCCTTTGGGCACTCGAACTCATTAAAGGTTCACCCACTGGGGGTGTTGGGCCCTCCAAACCTACTTAGAGTTTTGTCCCAGGTCCTCTTTTTTTCTCCCTCTATATGACTTCATTTGGTGGTCTTATCAGCTCCCATGGATTTAATTATCATCTCTCTGCTGATGATTCTTAAATCTACCTATCCTGCCCTAGTCTCTCTGCTGGCCTTTAGTCTCACATCTCCAATTGCCTTTCAGCTATCTGGAACTGGATTTCTAGTAGTTGTCTTCAACTTAACATAGGCAAAACAGAATCTTTCCCCCTAAATTCTCCCCTGCTCCCACTTTCCCTATTTGAACCTGACCTAGAAGTCACCCAGTACTCCTCACTATCTCTCATCCTCCCATATCTAAGATGTAGCCAAGTCCAGCCAATTTCACCTCTGCATCATTTCTTGTACATATATGAGAAGCCTGAGCTGTTTTCTCAGAATTTGTCCTGATAACGATTCATAGAAAGTGAGGAAAACATGACCTTACTGGAAAGGTTTTGCCATCTTTTCAATTTCTCTCCAGTCACTTTAGCAAAATGTCTAATCATCCACTCAACTCAAAAGAAAGCTTTTTTTTTAAGCCCTCATCATATGTCTTGGTATCATCTAAGAGAGAAGAGTGGCAAGGGCTAAACAATCAGGGTTTAAGTGACTTGCCCAGGATCACACAGAAAATAAGTATCTAAGGATGGATTTTAACTCAGGTCTTCCTGACTTGAGCCCCAGAGCTTGATTCACCATGCCATATAGCTATTAAAAGAATTCTCTAATGAGAAAATGTCCTTCAGAACTGTAAATCAACCTCCTCCTCTGCAATTTATAATCTTAGGGAGTAGCCTAAGTGGTTAAGGGACTTGCCTTAGGTCACACAGTCAGTATGTGTCAGAGGCAGGAGTTGAAGCCAGGTCTTATTGAGTCCAAGGCTGGACCTCTACACATTCCACCCAGGAAAGAGTGTAGATAAATCAGCAAAATAAAAATTTGACCTTTAGGAGTTATGACCAAAAAGTTATATTAAACACTACCACCATCATGGCAGGATTTAGGCATCCAACTGAATGCTATCTTTCTAATACTTTCTTATTACACCACCAAGGTATGTAGCATGATAAAGGAATTCTATTTCTGGATTTGTTTATGTATTATGTAGAATAATATCAATATTATTTAATTATATATAATATGTATTGTGTATATTATATAATGTATATTAAATACATATTACACATATGTATTTAAATATGTATATGTATTTACATGAACAAATCTTACTAAAATACAAAAATTAATCCATAGATAGTTCTATAGGGGCAGCTAGGTAGCTCAGGGCATAAAGTGACAGTAATGAGGAACTAGGTTCAAATCTGGCTTCAGACTCTTCCTAGCTATGACTCTAGGCAAATCACTTCACCCTGTTTGCTTCAGTTTCCTCATCCATAAAAATGACCTGGAGAAGGAAATGGCAAATAACCCCAGAATCTTTACCAAGAAAATCCCAAAGGGGGTCATAAAGGATCCAACACGACTGAAACAAGTGAACAACAACCATAGTTCTATCAAGTTAACTAAAAGAACAACACTGTGATCCTATTATGACAAAATTCCAGCCCTAGAGAATCTGGGATATGTGGTCATCATACTTTGGGACGAGGACACAAAATATCTATTCAATTAATAACTTTTTTGGAACTCTTCTTTGGAAATTGCCTTCAGAGTTAGTTTATGAACTAGAGGGGGAAAAAATCAAGCTCACTATTTTAGTCTTATCTTGCCTAAGCAGCTTTCATAAAGGAAAAATGGGACAATTTGCACATGGTTATTTTGGATAGTGCATTACATCATAAGTCTTCTTCAGTTATTTTTAAAAAGCATTACCCCAAAAGTTCATTTTTTTAAACTTAAAAGAATTAACACAGGGTGTTACTTCCCCAAAGGTAGCTACCAAGATCAGAAGAACACACATAGGGCTAAACTGGGAGTTAGGAAGACTCAGATACAGATTCTGCCTTCACTGCTGGCTGGGTGACCTCAGGCATGTCTCATTAACCCTCTGACCCTTACTGTCTCTAATTTCTAACAAGGAAGAAATGATGTCTGCAGTGGCTAATTTACAGGGTTGTTATTAGGTCCAAATGACATTAAGGAATATAAAGTATTTTTTCAAACTTTAAAGTAGGATACAGGGTACCTCAGAGGTCTCCATACTATCTAAAGTTTCAATAGTTTATAATTATAGGATATCTCCCAAAGTCTTAGTGTAGTTCTTAAACCAGCACTAAGACTTTGGGGACATACTATCCCCAACTAAAGGTTAAGTAACTTGCTTTGGGGCACAAAGTCAATATGTGTTCGATGTAGACTCTGAACCCAGGTCTTCCTGAATCCAAGGGTTGGAACTCTAAACATCCTGCCAAGGGAAGGGTGTAGATAATTTAGCGAAATAAAAGGTTGATCCTTGGGAATTTTTACTATAAAACAATGATTTCTAAAAATACTACCACAAAGTTCTTAATTCCATTTGAAGCTTGAATTGCTTACCTGTCATTATTTAGTAATTTCAGTTATATATGTCTCTTCATGACCCGATTTGAGGTTTTCATGGCAAATATACAAGAGTGGTTTGCTATATTCTTCTAGCTCATTTTACAGATTAGGAAACTGAGGCAAACAGGGTGAAGTGACTTGCCCAGGGTCACACAGCTAGGAAGTATCTTAAACCCATGACCTCCCAACTCCAAGACTGGTACTTTATCTACTGTGCTACCCAGCTGCCAGTAGGTGTCAGAGGTAGAGGTTGAACCCAGGTCTTCTTGAGTCCAAGGCTGGACCTCTACACATTCTGCCCAGGAAAGAGTGTAGATAAATCAGGAAAATAAAAATTTGACCCTTAAGAGTAACTCTACCTAAAAATACTACCACCGCCATGGTGAGTTTTTTTCATTAAAAAAAAAAACACATTACTTTCTATTGGCAACAACTAGACAGAAGGACAAGGGCTAGGCAAACAGGATTGAGTGACTTGCCCAAGGTCACAAAGCTGGCAAATGTCTGAGGTCATGTTTGAACCTGAGTCCTTCCCATTCCAGGTCTGGTGCTCTATCCACTGAGACACCTAGCTGCCCTCAATTGGCGGGCAATCGGCTTATGCAGGGCAACTAGGGCAGTGGATAGAGGTTCAGTTACATAGGCAAACCAATTAATTAAGGACTTACTGAAAATTCTATTTTCTATTGCAACAGAGAGACAAGATTTTTTCAAAAGAAGCTTAAAAGTAAATTCATCAAACTAATTCTAAGACAACTCCCTTGCTACCAGATATTTTTAAAAGTATAAAGAGGAAAAACATTATTTACATTTTCAACCCCCTTTAAAAAGATAAACTTCACACAGCACTATAATTGTCAATCTTTAACATGCATTTTCAGCATAAATTCACTTTAAAAAAAGATGATGGAATAAGATGGCAATTTAGCAAACAAAGAAAATACACAATTTCTCTAATTAATCAACATTTATTAAGCATCTCTTCTGTGGTGGGTTCTATGCTAAGTGCTAATTTATTTAAGAAGTACTGCAGCTCAGAAGCTATGAGGATTGAGAACCAGGCCTAGAGATGGGAAGTCCTAGGTTAAAGTCTAACCTCAGACACTTCCTAGCTGTATGACCCTGGGCAAGTCACTTAGCCCCTATGGCTTAGCCCTTACTGCTCTTCTACTTTGGAACCAATACATAGTATTGAGTCTAAAGTGGAAGGTAAGGGCTTAAAAAAAGATACTCCTCAAGAAGCAGCTAAGTGGTTCCATAGATAGAGAGCTAAGCCTGGAGATGGAAGGTCCTAGGTTCAACTATGAACTCAGCCACTCCCTAATTGTGTGACCCGGGACAAGCCATTTAACTCCAATTGCCTAGCACTTTTTGCCTTAAAACAGATACTTAGTATTGATTCAAAGACAGAAGACAAAGGTTTAAAGTTAAAAGGATTTTGTTTTGAAAGTGATAACTGTTAAATTTATGATTGGATGGAATATATTTAATTGGTCACCAGGGATTTAATTACTAAATCCCAAAAATGAATTACTAAAGTCAGAATGGAATTTATGGTAGTTTATTTTATAGTAGAGGGAAGATATTAAGGAAGAGGTAAAGAAGAAAATGAGAGAGAGAGAGAGAGAGAGAGAGAGAGAGAGAGAGCACTTTGGCTTCCTCTGAGCCAGTTAGGAATTCAAAGGCCCCAGCCAGGGGAAAGGAGTCTCAAGACAATGGGCTTTTCCCGGGCTGACACCTCTAGAAAGGCCAAGGAAAGGAAGTCAGCCTTTACACTCACCCCGTGTCAGTTCAATCAACAGATTCTTTTTCAGCCTCAACTCCAGGAGAACTGCTTCTTGAACAGGAGGTTCCACTCCAAGTATGAGTCTTCACTCCAACTTTCTCTCTCCACTCCAAGTGTCTCTCTCCACTCCAAGTGTGTCTCTGTTTCCACTTTTAAATACCTTTTTCTCTTGCATCACTTCCCCTAAATTTTTACATCTACCAATCACAGCAGATACTCCACTCCAGGATTGCCCACTCTTTCACATGTGGGTCATAGACCTCCCACTCAATGTATGAAATAGGTGTTCATAACTTTTTGTGGTTAAAATCCAAAAAGGGTAGATTTCCACACTCAACTTTAAGTACTATGCTTACATTTGGGGGGATTAAAATCTAAAAATAGACAGGAGATTACAATTTAATCTTCACAATCAAGGAAGAGCTAAGTACCCTCATTGTTACAATCAGGGGAAAGTCAAATCCAATCTTCACATATCTTAGACTAGGAAATATTCAACATTAATTCAAGCCCTGATTTTGGAAGAAAAAGTTGGGGGAAAAAAGGAAGGTAGAATAGAGATAAAAGTCAGCCATAAATTGGATTAGAAAGACCTGATGCTGAAAATATCTTTTTCTTAAGAAATCATTTGCAGTGTAGCTTTCTGGCAGAAACACATCCTCTTAATAATAGGACAACAGAAATGGGTAGAGATGATGAGAGATGAGAGAAAAAACCAGGTAGTACAAAAGATTTTTCTAATACAAAATTACATAAGAAAACTTATTTAGGGCTGAATTCTGAAGTTAAAAAAAAATCCTAATTCTAATTATTGCATCTAACTAACATCAGCAATATGACTAAAGTTTCCACAAAAACTTTCTGTCCATCTAACCTCCCACATCTCCCAAAGAGTAATTATTTGAGGAATAGTAAGTAATATGTATTTGAACATTCACTCTCTTTAAAGTCCTATATCAGGTGCTGAGGGAAGTTGGAAGAAATAAAAGCAATTCCCCATTCTCATGAAAGTTTCAATCTCTGGGAGGGAGGGAGGACAAATGTTAAGGAGAATGAAAGATAAATGATATTTACATCTATGCCTTGGGACTCAGGATTTCAGATCCCTGCTCACCTGGACTAAGTTCCATCCTTATAATCCCTCAACAATTACTTAATTGCCCTCCACTCTGGTGGAGACCTTGGGAATATTTAAAATATGGTTCTTGTCTCTTTAAGGATCTTGCTTTCTACTCCTCACACAAACAGGAAGACTTATAAAACTATGTAATAATAATATTAAGAGATATTATTTCCATAGTGTTTTACTAATATAATTTTATCCTCACAACAACCCTAAGAGGTAGGTATTATTATTGTTGCCATTTTACAAATTATAAAACCGAGGAAGACCAAGGTAAATGTTTGCCCAAGGTCCTAGAGCTAGTAAGAGTCTGAAGATAGATTTGAACTCAGGTGCTGTTGACTCCAGGAACTCTACCTAAGGTCCAGGATTCTATCTTCTACACACCTGGCTCCCTCAACTAAAAAACAGGTTTGTTCAAAACAGGAATAAGGTAATGGGCCCCTCATTAGGGATTCAACACCAATGGCCTAAAGACAATAGTCCAGGCATAAATTCACAGTTCAACACTTAATGAATGGACCTTGTAAAGGGGCAGTGTCATTCTGGAGCTCCAATCTGCTTAATTTTGGAATTTATTTGCTTCCTTTCCTCCAGTTATGTCAACTGTATCATCGAAGAGAAGTGTGTCACCATTGAGAAACAAAGGTGAGCTCTGGGAAGAGTCCATTCACCAAGTGCTAGACCATGTACCTAAACTTTCAATTTGGAGAGATGTCCAAGTGCCTAGACTGACCTAGATTGCATTCTACAATTAAAAATCCAAACCATATTCCCAGGAGATGTCTAGCCTCACTTAAATCTGATGAGCATAACTCCTGGGAGTTTTGAGCCTGGCTGAATTCCCTCCACACTCTCCTTGCATTCTGGGGTAGATAGCTTGCTCTGGATATGAGGGAGAACAACTTTTCAAATCCAAGAGAATGAAGGGTCACTTTCGCCTCACCGACCTCCTTATCTGATACCATTCCTCCCCCCCATCCACACCTCCTTGATGAGGAGCCAGATTACTAGGTTTTACCATGGGGAGAATTCTCTCTCCCCTGAGAAAGGAGAACAAGGAAGAGAAGCTGAGATCAGCTGCTTCAGCTGCTCTTGAGGATGGATGATGTAGCACATTGCCCACTTCCTGAATGAGGGAATGTGGTAGATAATAATAACTGGGGAAACAATCTGAGCTCTAGGATTTATTAGCAAAAAAGGTGTAATAAATGGGACAATGGACTCTCCAGTCAGTCCAAAAGATCCTGAATATAGCGTGAGACAGATTTTTTATAATAAAATAAGACCAATTAATTAAAAAAATTTAACCAGGATACAACATTAGGAAATGTTATTTCTAGTTGGAGGAATGACTAGGGATTTTCCAAACTAGGAGAGAGGGAGGGAGTAAACAGGTCCAGTTCCCCAAAAAAGAGGTATTCCACTGTCTCTATTCGATCAAAGGAACATGAAAACAATAACTGATTGATCAGTACAGGGCTAGTTTTCATATAAAATATGTGGGTTGCTTGAGATATAATTGTGAGAAAACTCCTTGCCTCAGTCGAGATCTGACTGGGTTTCTGATTAGCAGAACCTAGATCCTTATTTAAGGGTTTCTAAGCAACAGGTAGAGGTAGTCCAGCTTCCCAACCATGTAGGGCCAGGTTCAAACAATGCAATAAAGTTTTCTCACAATTCCCTAACTGGATAAAGTTTTCTCGCAAGATATTAATTGGTCTAGACCAATAACCTGGGGAAAGGGAACTGAGTTAGCTCCAGAACTGAGCCACAAGATGGTGTCAGTGTGGTTCATTCCATTCCCACAGGGGTGATGGACTCAAGGTGCATAAGACATAGATTTTTGGACATGGCCAGTTGAGGATTTGCTTTTCTTATCTATGATTTTTTTTTAAGTTTCCATTAGAAGGCATTTTTTTCTACATCACATTGGAAAAACACTTGACCAATAAATATAGTTAAAAACAATTTCCCACATTGGCCATATCCAAAATTTATGTCTCATTCTGCATATTAGTCCATCATTTCTCAGCCAGGAGGAATAATTATCAGTCCTCTTAAATCATGGTTGCTCATTGCATTTTGATCAGAGTTAATAAATCTGACAATGTTTTGGTAGTTTTCTGAAGAAGAAATCAAAGCTATCTGTGGTCATATTAAAAAAAAGCTCTAACTCACTAATAATTAGACAAATGCAAATTCAAACAGCTCAAAGGTATCATTTTACACTTATCAGACTGACTAATGACAGAAAAAGAACAATTACAAATACAGAATAGATGTGGAAAAATTAGGGGCACTACTGCCCTGTTCTGGTTATGGGAGTTGTGAATTGCTCTAAACATTCTGGTGAACAATTTGGAACTATATCCAAAGGGTTAAAAAATGTGCAAACCCTTTGACTAAGTAATACTACTTCTAGATCTATATCCCAAAGAGATTAAAGAAAAAAAGAAAAGGACCCACAAGTACAAAAATATTTATACCAGCTCTTTTTGTAGTGACAAAGAAGTGGAAATCAAAAGGATGTCCATCAATTGGGAAATGGCTGAACAAGTTGTAGTATAGGATTATGACAGAATTCTATTGTGTTATAAGAAATGACAAAGAGAATGACTTCAGAAAAACCTAAGATTATATGAACTGATGCAAAGTGAAATAATCAGAACCAGGAGAACATTGTACAAGGTATCAGTAATATTGTAATGATAATCTTCAATGATTTAACTACTCTGACCAGTACAATGATCCCCAACAATTCCAAAGGAATTGAACTCTGAGTACTTATTGAAGCACATTTTTTTTTCACTTTGCTTTTCTTACCTTCTTTTTTTTTACATGGCTAATGTGGAAATGTTTTTCATGACTCTACATGAATAGTGGGGTATCATGTTGGTTGTTTGCCTTCTTAAAGAATATGGAAGTATTTGGAGGGAGAAAGAATTTGGAACTGAAAATAAACACTTAAAAATAATAAAATATGAGACTTCTGGTTAAGATGGCGGCTTAGAGAAAGCTCAAGTTCAGATCTCCGGAAACCCTTCCCGACCGATCTCAAACTATAAGCTCCTAAGGCGCCGAAATTCAAAACGATCAACAGCACAGACCCTGGGAACCCTCCTCCTGGACCTGGACCCGGTTCAAAAGGTACGGCTCCCCTCAAAAGCCAGAACCCGAGATCCCTCGGACCTCAGGGGTAGGAGCGCAGAGTCCAAGGCTCCCGGAAGCCGCAGCCCTGCCGGCTGGGCTCAGAGAGCAGAACCCTCAGGGCCTTCTACAGTCCCGGTGAAAGTTACTGCCTGGGGCTTCCGCTGCAGAGAGCTGGTCGAAACAACAGCAACCCTCAGGGCGGGCAAGACAGCCTCACGGGCTGGATCCTGCTATCCAAGTCTCAGTGAAAGTCCTTGCTCTCGGAGCTTGGGTTAGCTGCAGCCCATCCCCCCGCAGGCCGACGAAACAGCCTCACGGCCAGCGATTCTGAAGGCAACTTCCTGAAAGCAACGTGGTCTGACCCTTCCATTCCAGTTCCAGTGAGGCATATTCAGTTTAACCCAGGGAAAGTCATAGAACCATCTGCCCAGGACTAAAGCGTCTGAACACCAGACAGAGACAAGAAAAGCCAATCCTCCACATTCAGAGATGGAAAACTCCACAGAAGCACAGAAGCCCCAAAATACCAAGAAAAATAAGAAGAAAGGGGCGACTTTGGACACATTCTATGGAGCCAAAATACAAAATACAGAGCAGATAGAAGATAATATAAAAGAAAATGCTCCAAAACCTTCCAAAGGAAATGGAAACTCTCCACAAACCTATGAAGAATTTGAATCAGAAATGACCAAAAAGATGGAAGCCTTCTGGGAGGAAAAGTTGGAAATAATGCAAAAGAAATTCACGCATCTACAAAACCAGTTTGACCAAACTGTAAAAGAAAACCAGGCTTTAAAGGCCAGAATCAGGCAGCTGGAAGACAACGATCGTGTAAAAGAGCAAGAATCAATAAAGCAAAGCCAAAATACCAAGAAATTAGAAGAGAACATAAAATATCTCACCGACAAGGTGATAGATCTGGAAAATAGGGGGAGAAGGGATAATTTAAGAATAATTGGACTCCCAGAAAAGCCAGAAATAAACACCAAACTGGACATGGTGATACAAGATATAATCAAAGAAAATTGCCCAGAGATTCTAGAACAAGGGGGCAATACAGCCACTGACAGAGCTCACAGAACACCTTCTACACTAAACCCCCAAAAGACAACTCCCAGGAATGTAATTGCCAAATTCCAAAGCTATCAAACAAAAGAAAAAATCCTACAGGAAGCCAGAAAAAGACAATTTAGATATAAAGGAATGCCAATCAGGGTGACCCAAGACCTTGCAAGTTCTACTCTGAATGATCGTAAGGCATGGAACATGATCTTCAGAAAGGCAAGAGAGCTGGGTCTCCAATCAAGAATCAGCTACCCAGCAAAACTGACTATATACTTCCAAGGGAAAGTATGGGCATTCAACAAAATAGAAGACTTCCAACTTTTTGCAAAGAAAAGACCAGAGCTCTGTGGAAAGTTTGATACCGAAAATCAAAGAGCAAGGAATACCTGAAAAGGTAAATATTAAGGAAAGGGGAAAATGTTATCTTCTTCTTTTACTCAAACTCTCTTCTATAAGGACTACATTTATATCAACCTATGTATACTAATATGTGGGGAAAATGTAATGTATAAATAGGGGGTAAAGAAAGACCAAATAGAATAGTCATTCTCACACAAAGATTCATATGGGAAGGGGAGGGGAAGAAAACTCCTATAAGAAGGAGAGGAAGAGGGGGGGGGATTTACTTAAACCTCAATCTCAGGGAAATCAACTCTGAGAGGGAAAAACATCCAGATCCATTGGGATCTTGAATTCTATCTTACCCAACAAGGGTAAGGAGAAGGGAAAACCAAGGGGGGGAGGGGGAGAGGGAGAACAAAAAGGGAGGGAAAGAGAGGGGGGAGGGGGAGGGAACAAAAAGGGAGGGACTAAAAAGGGAAACATCAAGGGAGGGGACAAGGGGGACTGTTTCAAAGTAAATCACTGGACTAAAAGGTAGAGCCGAAGAAGAATAGGTTAGAATTAGGGAAGGCAATCAAAATGCCAGGGAGTCCACAAATGACAATCATAACTTTGAACGTGAATGGGATGAACTCACCCATAAAACGTAGACGAATAGCAGAATGGATTAGAATCCAAAACCCTACCATATGTTGTCTTCAAGAAACACACATGAGGCGGGTTGACACCCACAAGGTCAGAATTAAAGGATGGAGTAAGACCTTCTGGGCTTCAACTGATAGAAAGAAGGCAGGAGTGGTAATCATGATATCCGATAAAGCCAATGCAAAAATAGACCTGATCAAAAGGGATAGGGAAGGTAATTATATTTTGTTAAAAGGGACTATAGACAATGAGGAAATATCATTAATCAATATGTATGCACCAAATAATATAGCACCCAAATTTCTAATGGAGAAACTAGGAGAATTGAAGGAAGAAATAGACAATAAAACCATACTAGTGGGAGACTTAAACCAACCATTATCAAATTTAGATAAATCAAATCAAAAAATAAATAAGAAAGAGGTAAAAGAAGTGAATGAAATCTTAGAAAAATTAGAATTAATAGACATATGGAGAAAAATAAATAGGGATAAAGAGGAATACACCTTCTTCTCAGCACCACATGGCACATTCACAAAAATTGACCATACATTAGGTCACAGAAACATAGCACACAAATGCAGAAAAGCAGAAATAATGAATGCAGCCTTCTCAGATCACAAGGCAATAAAAATAATGATTAGTAATGGTACATGGAAAACCAAATCTAAAACCAATTGGAAATTAAACAATATGATACTCCAAAACCGTTTAGTTAAAGAAGAAATCATAGAAACAATTAATAATTTCATCGAGGAAAATGACAATGGCGAAACATCCTTTCAAACCTTTTGGGATGCAGCCAAAGCAGTAATCAGAGGTAAATTCATATCCCTGAATGCTTATATTAACAAACAAGGGAGAGCAGAGATCAATCAATTGGAAATGCAAATGAAAAAACTGGAAAGCGATCAAATTAAAAACCCCCAGCAGAAAACCAAATTAGAAATCCTAAAAATTAAGGGAGAAATTAATAAAATCGAAAGTGATAGAACTATTGATTTAATAAATGAGACAAGAAGCTGGTACTTTGAAAAAACAAACAAAATAGACAAGGTACTGGTCAATCTAATTAAAAAAAGGAAGGAAGAAAAGCAAATACACAGCATTAAAGATGAAAAGGGGGACAGCACCTCTGATGAAGAGGAAATTAAGGCAATCATTAGAAATTACTTTGCCCAATTATATGGCAATAAATACACCAATGTAGGAGAAATGGATGAATATATACAAAAATACAAACTGCCTAGACTAACAGAAGAGGAAATAGAATTCCTAAATAATCCCATATCAGAAATTGAAATCCAACAAGCCATCAAAGAACTTCCTAAGAAAAAATCCCCAGGGCCTGATGGATTCACCTGTGAATTCTATCAAACATTCAGAGAACAGTTAATCCCAATACTACACAAACTATTTGACATAATAAGCAAAGAGGGAGTTCTACCAAACTCCTTTTACGACACAAACATGGTACTGATTCCAAAACCAGGCAGGTCAAAAACAGAGAAAGAAAACTATAGGCCAATCTCCCTAATGAATATAGATGCAAAAATCTTAAATAGGATACTAGCAAAAAGACTCCAGCAAGTGATCAGAAGGATCATTCACCATGATCAAGTAGGATTCATACCAGGGATGCAGGGCTGGTTCAACATTAGGAAAACCATCCACATAATTGACCACATCAACAAGCAAACTAGCAAGAACCACATGATTATCTCAATAGATGCAGAAAAAGCCTTTGATAAAATACAACACCCATTCCTATTAAAAACCCTAGAAAGCATAGGAATAGAAGGGTCATTCCTAAAAATAATAAACAGTATATATCTAAAACCAACAGCTAATATCATCTGCAATGGGGATAAACTAGATGCATTCCCAATAAGATCAGGAGTGAAACAAGGATGCCCATTATCACCTCTACTATTTGACATTGTACTAGAAACACTAGCAGTAGCAATTAGAGAAGATAAAGGAATTGAAGGCATCAAAATAGGCAAGGAGGAGACCAAGTTATCACTCTTTGCGGATGACATGATGGTCTACTTAAAGAATCCTAGAGATTCAACCAAAAAGCTAATTGAAATAATCAACAACTTTAGCAAAGTTGCAGGATACAAAATAAACCCACATAAATCATCAGCTTTTCTATATATCTCCAACACAGCTCAGCAGCAAGAACTAGAAAGAGAAATCCCATTCAAAATCACCTTAGACAAAATAAAATACCTAGGAATCTATCTCCCAAGACAAACACAGGAACTATATGAACACAACTACAAAACACTCTCCACACAACTAAAACTAGACTTGAACAAATGGAAAAACATTAACTGCTCATGGATAGGACGAGCCAATATAATAAAAATGACCATCCTACCCAAACTTATTTATCTATTTAGTGCCATACCCATTGAACTACCAAAATACTTCTTCACTGATTTAGAAAAAACTATAACAAAGTTCATTTGGAAGAACAAAAGATCAAGGATATCCAGGGAAATAATGAAAAAAAACACACATGATGGGGGCCTTGCAGTCCCTGACCTAAAACTATATTACAAAGCAGCAGTCATCAAAACAATTTGGTACTGGCTAAGAAACAGAAAGGAAGATCAGTGGAATAGACTGGGGGAAAGCGACCTCAGCAAGACAGTATACGATAAACCCAAAGATCCCAGCTTTTGGGACAAAAATACACTATTCGATAAAAACTGCTGGGAAAATTGGAAGACAGTGTGGGAGAGACTAGGAATAGATCAACACCTCACACCCTACACCAAGATAAATTCAAAATGGGTGAGTGACTTAAACATAAAGAAGGAAACCATAAGTAAATTGGGTAAACATAGAATAGTATACATGTCAGACCTTTGGGAGGGGAAAGGCTTTAAAACCAAGCAAGATATAGAAAGAATCACAAAATGTAAAATAAATCATTTTGACTACATCAAACTAAAAAGCTTTTGTACAAACAAAACCAATATAACTAAAATCAGAAGGGAAACAACAAATTGGGAAAAAATCTTCATAGAAACCTCTGACAAAGGTTTAATTACTCATATTTATAATGAGCTAAATCAATTGTACAAAAAATCAAGCCATTCTCCAATTGATAAATGGGCAAGGGAAATGGATAGGCAGTTCTCAGATAAAGAAATCAAAACTATTAACAAGCACATGAAGAAGTGTTCTACATCTCTTATAATCAGAGAGATGCAAATCAAAACAACTCTGAGGTATCACCTCACACCTAGCAGATTGGCTAACATAACAGCAAAGGAAAGTAATGAATGCTGGAGGGGATGTGGCAAAATAGGGACATTAATTCATTGCTGGTGGAGCTGTGAAATGATCCAACCATTCTGGAGGGCAATTTGGAACTATGCCCAAAGAGCAACAAAAGAATATCTACCCTTTGACCCAGCCATAGCACTGCTGGGTCTGTACCCCAAAGAGATAATGGACACAAAGTCTTGTACAAAAATATCCATAGCTGCGCTCTTTGTGGTGGCCCAAAACTGGAAAACGAGGGGATGCCCATCAATTGGGGAATGGCTGAACAAACTGTGGTATATGTTGGTGATGGAATACTATTGTGCTAAAAGGAATAATAAAGTGGAGAAGTTCCATGGAGACTGGAACAACCTCCAGGAAGTGATGCAGAGCGAGAGGAGCAGAACCAGGAGAACACTGTACACAGAGACTAATACACTGTGGTATAATCGAACGTAATGGACTTCTCCATTAGTGGCGGTGTAATGTCCCTGAACAACTTGCAGGGATCCAGGAGAAAGAAACACCATTCATAAGGAAAGGATAAACTATGGGAGTGGAAACGCCGAGAAAAAGCAACTGCCTGAATACAGAGGTTGAGGGGACATGACAGAGGATGGACTCTAAATGAACACTCTAATGCAAATACTATCAACAAAGCAATGGGTTCAAATCAAGAAAACATCTAATGCCCAGTGGACTTACGCGTTGGCTATGGGGGGTGGGGGGGGGAGGAAAAGAAAATTATCTATGTCTTTAACGAATAATGCTTGGAAATGATCAAATAAAATATATTTTAAAAAAAATAATAAAATATTGCTGTCATTATATAAATTATTCTCCTCACTACTTTATGCATCAGTTCATACTAGTCTTCCCAGGTTTCTATGAAACCATTTTTTTTCTTTTCTTATAGCACAATAGAATTCTATCACATTAAAATACTATAATTTGTTAGCCATTTCCTGGCTTCCCCTTAGCTTCCACTTCTTTGTCACTACAAAGAAGTGCTAAAAATATCACTGTATATATATATATAAGACCTTATTCTCCTACTTTGATCTCTTTGAGGTAGAAGTCTGGTAATAGTATCACTGGGTTAAAGGTTATGCATTGTTTAGTAATTTAGGGGTCAAAGTTCCAAATTGCTTTCCAGAATGGCTAGGCTAATTTACAGCTCCACCAAGTGCCTGTATTCCCTAAATCCCTCCAACACTTATTATTTTCTTTTTTTTTTTGTGGGCAATATTGCAGGCCTGATAAGGAGTTGTCTTAATTTGCCTTTCTCTTATTAGTAAAGATTTAGAATTTCACATAGCTATAACTAGCTTGGATTTATTCTCTCAAGAAGTATTTGTTCATATATCTTGATCTATTTTTTTTTCCTCAATGGTTTCTTCTGTTTGTTTGGTTTTTTTTTTCAGTTGGGGATTAAGAGAATTTAAGAAGAAGGGGAGTCAGCTATAGTGTTGCCAAAAAATATATAAAAGAAAAAGAAAAGGTCATAAAAGTATTTAAAAGCAATTGCACAAATTTGAAACTATACCCAAAGGGCACTAAAAGATTGCCTGCCCTTTGATCCAGCCATAGCACTGCTGGGTTTATACCCCAAAAAGATCAAAAGGAAAAAGACTTGTGCAAAAATACTGATAGCCGTGCTCTTTGTGGTGGCAAAAAATTGGAAAATGAGGGGATGCCCTTCAATTGGGGAATGGGCTGAACAAGGTGTGGTATATGTTGGTGATGGAATACTATTGTGCTCAAAGGAATAATGAGCTGGAGGAATTCCATGTCAACTGGAACAACCTCCAGGAATTGATGCAGAGAAAAAGGACCAGAACCAGGAGAACTTTATACACAGAGCCTGATACACTATGGTACAAATCAAATGTAATGGACTTCCCTACTAGCAGCAATGCAATGATCCAGGATAATTCTGAGGGACTTATGAGAAAGAACACTATCCACATTCAGAGGAAGAACAGAGGGAATAGAAACCCAGAAGAAAAACAACTGCTTGATCACATGAGTCAATGGAACATGATTGGAGATATAGACTCTAAGCGATCACCCTAGTGCAAATATCAATAATATGGAAATAGGTCTTGATCAATGACACAAGTAAAACGCAGTGGAATTGTGTGTTGGCTATGGAAGGTAGGTAGGGAGAGGGAAGGGAAAGAACATGAATCTTGTAACCATTGAAAAATGTTCTAAATTAAAGAATTAAATAATTTTTTCCAAATTAAAAAATAAATAAAAGCAATTGCACAAAAGAGAACAGACAGAACTTTAGAAAGAAACAGATATGTAGGACAAACTTTGAAAGTGATATGTTTTATATACATATATATATATATATATTTAAAAGCCAACAACCCTTACCTTCCATTTTAGAATCAATATTGAACATTGATTCCAAAACAGAAAAGCAGTAAGGGTAAGGCAATGGGGGTTAAGTGATTTGCCCAGGGTCACACAGCTAGGAAATATGTGAGGTCAAATTTAAACCCAAGACCTCCCATCTCTAAGTCTGACTCTCAATCCATTGAGGGACCTGGTTGCCCCTTATACCTACTTTTAAAAAGAAAAGCAAGCTGTATATCATAGAGATTCATGGTTTCATATGCAATCATCTTTTTCTGTTCTGCTTTGCATATGAAAATATTCTCTTTTGGGGGCAGTTAGTGTAGAATTTAAAAGCTTTAAATAAAAAAATGGAAAGCTGCTGGGGCTTAGTGGAGGCAAAGCTCATTGAATCATTTTGTTGAAATGACCAGACTAGAGCTAACTTGAGTCCTGACCAAGATAGAGGTCAGCCGAGTAGGACAAAGACAACCTAGGACTCGACTAAAGGAGGAAAAACTCTCCATCTAGTAACAGCAAGATGAAGCAGCAACAAGATACAAGCAAGGACACCCTGGGGCAAAATAGAAGTGAAATCATTAAGGACTCTCATTCATGTTGGTCTATTCACCAATTACCTGGTGGACAGATTGTCCAGAAGCTTAGTCAAAGGGGAGCTCAGTGGAAATGAGAGCTACTTCTATTTTTCTGTTTATTTTTTTCTTGTCATTAATAAACTTGTTCTTTTTTAAGTGATTTATGTCTCAGGGCTGGCAAGAGAAATAAGGCAGTAGAAAGAAGGGGTCAGGGTCCTTGGAGAGACACCAAAAGACAAATTTCAGATATTCTTAGGATTTGAACACTAGCTGGATACAGAACCATATATGAATTCTTACTAAGTGGCCCCAAAAGCTCAAACATGGTCTGTGAGCTCAGATCTGAACTCTAGGATCTGGGTAACAAAAATAGTTTCCTCTTTTTTTTTTTTTTTAGATATTTGACCATTAAAATGGAAAGAGAGAAAACTGAAAGTATATTGGTCCAGATTGTCATTCTCAACAAGGTAAACTCTGGACCAAAGGTGATGCAGGCTCTTAAGAGACCCCATGAATTCAATTTCCTCCCCCTTCCAGTTCTCCTTTCCCTTCCCACTTACAGTCCCTATCACATAAAATCCTTTCTTTTTCATCTGTTATATGATGTTAGGATTGCATTTTCACTTGATCCTATGGTCCAAATGTTTAATAGAATTAATTAACCCTAAAGAATGGAAGGTGGTATTTGTATCCCTTAAAAGAAGTTTCTTAACCTTAATGAAGAATTGCAGTCTAATGAAGTAGACTATGTGTATGTAAATTAACACATGCAAAGTACAAGAAGAAATTTTAACAAATGGCTATATAATTTCTTTGACTACTCTTCCTCTCTCAACTTTTTTAATGCATGGAATCATAGGATTTAGTGCAAGATCATCTCGTCCAATCCTCACAGTGATTAAGTCATTTGGAAAGTCACACACTTTACTGAAGGCCAAGATATTGAACAGGTAACTGAAACACTATCTGCACACCTATAATTATTACTCTAAATGTCTCTGCACTCCACAGTAGTAAAAAGCAAAAGTCCCTTAGACTCTTAGGAAGAGAGAATGAGTTGGCAGATTAAAATTCAAAACCACAGCATCTCTAAATGTGCAAGGTATCTGCATATTTAAATGCCCTCAATTACAGTGTAATTACAGTGATAGCTCAGTTTTCCTCAATGATCCCCTGAAAACAATCGGCCAAATCCGAAACCAATGAAAACCAAGGCAAATATTTCCATATGAATCAATGTAAATCCAATTACTTCATTCTAGACACTTCAAAATACACACCAAAATCACATTTTATAGAAAATATAGTGTTTAATACTAAAAACAATAAAAAATGAATATAAAATGAATATAAGAACTAATGTAAAGAATAAATGAACATTTAACATGGCATTTACCTTTCTGAAGACTCTTCTTGGCATATGGAAGACAGCAGGGAGGGGAGAGAGAGGTTATTGTTTGGAAGGGGAATCCCTCTCCATAAGGACCTTAGGTATCAAGGCACTATCTGGAAAGACTTTCGAAAGAATCTGACATGTAGAGGAGTTGTCACCATCATTATGTTCCTCTTCTCAGCTGAGATACTATGGGAGAATTTCTATTTGACTGAGATGAGATATTTCACTCCCAGTGAGAGAGCTCATTCATTTTGTTTATTGTCAGGTATATATTCTCCATATGCTTTATCTGATTTTTGTTTGCTATCTGTATGAATAAATGGATACATTTGCTTTTCAATACATGTATTGCTCACACTGAGAACATTTGGGTCAGCCTTTCTTTGTTTTTGCAAAATTAGCATCAAGGTCAAGGGGGCAGGTTGATGAAATCTTAGGCAACTGAAGAAAACCAAGACAAATTTTTTGTGGAAAAAATCCAGGAAAACCGAAACTGATGATAGCTGATGTTAGTGAAAACTGAAGTATTACTGTATAATTAACCAATCACAACTTATATTAACCTATAATAAACAAAGGGTGTTAAATAAAAATTTTTAAAGAATACATTTCTGTTTTAAAACTTTTTTTTTTCATTTTTCACCTGCTTTTTACCAGACTAGACTGGGGTTCTAGATTAGAAGGAAACACTGGGTGCAGCTAGATGGCTCAGTGGATTGAGAGAGGAGATCCTAGGTTCAAATGTCACCTCAGATACATCCTAGCTATGTGATCCTGGGCAAGTCACTTAACTCCCATTGCCTAGCCCTTACCACTTCTGCTTAGAACCAATACACAATATTGTATTAATAATGGTTTTAAAAGAGAGAGAAGGAAGTGAAACATTCATTAGACCATCTAACATTTAACAAAAGAAGATTTATTTAACAATAGCATGGAAAGACTATTCAGGGCTCTGTCCAGAACCTTATTTTCTTCTTCCTCTATACTGTTTCACCTGGTAATCTCACAAGTTTCAATGAGCTGATCTCAGATTTACCTATCCAGACCTAACCTCTCAGCTGTCCTCTGGTCTCACATCTCCAACTACAGACTGAGCATCTTAAATTGGATGTCCCATAAACATATTAAATACAACATGTCCAAAACTGAACTCATTATTTTCCCCTCAAAGCTCATTCCCCCTCCCATCCCATTAGGAATTTTCCTCTTATTATCTAGAGTGCTATCATCCTCCCAGGCACCCAGGCTCACAACCTAGATGTCATTCTTGACTCTTCTGTTACTCCCTCCCTCCCTCCCCCATATGCAATCTATTGCCAAGATCTGTCCATTTTACCTTCATAACATCTCTTCAATAGTCCCTTTTTTTCCCACCAATCTGATAAAGGCCCTTATTACCTAACATATGAATTAATGCAATAACTTACTGGTTGGTCTTTCTGCCACCAAGTATCTCCCCACTCCAACCCATCTATCACTCAGCTGTCAAAATTATCTTAAAACACAGGTCTGATCATGCCACTCCTCTACTCAATGAACTCCAGTGGCTCCCTGTTCCCATCAGGATCAAATCTAAAATTTTCTTTTTGCTATTCAAAGCCCTTCATAAACTGCCCTCACATTCCTATCCTTATACCCTTTATATCCATCCACATACTTTGTTATCCCAATGTCATTTCAGTGATACTGGCCTCCTTGCTGTTCTTTAAACAAGATTTTCCATTTCTCAACTCTGGGAATTTCCCCCATACTGGAGTGTTCTCCTCATCTCTGCCTCCTGACTTCCCTGGCTTTCTGTAAGTCCCAGCTAAAATCATACCTTCTATAGGAAACCTTTCTCCATTCCCCCTTAATTCTAGTGCTTTCCTTCTATTGATTATTCCCAACTTATCTCATAGATAACTAGTTTGTATATTGTTGTTATTCAGTCATTTAGCCATGTCTGACTCTTCATGAAACTGTTTGGAGTTTTCTTTGCAGACACTGGATTGATTTGCCATTTCCTTCTCCAATAGATTAAGGCAAACAGAGGCTAAGTGACTTGCCCGGGGTTACACAGCTTGGGTCTGAGGTCAGATTTCAATTCAGGTCTTCCTAACTCCAGTCTAGCTAGCACTCTATCCACTGAACCACCTCACTGCCAGCATATAGAGACTTACATATTGTCTTCTTTAGACTGTAAGCTCCTTAAGAGCAGAAACTGTATTTTATCTTTTTTTGTATCCCTAGGGCTTAGGATAATGTCTGGCACACAGTAAGCACTTAACAGATGTTTGTTAACTGACTATAATTGATAAATCATAAATATAGGTTTCCTCTCTATTTTTCAAAATTTCAACTAAAATCCCATCTACAGTTAGTCTTACCAAATCCCTCATAGTTCTAATGCCTTTCCTCTGCTATTTCCTATTTATCCTGTAACTTGCTTTGCTCATACACAAATATATGTTTGCCAGTTGTTTCCCCTTTTAGATTGTAAGCTCCTTGAAGGCAGGGGTTGTCTTTTGCCTCTTTTTTGTATCCCTTGTATTTAGTTTTGTGCTGGGTACATAGTAGGTGCTTAGTAAATTTTTATTAATTGACTGAATTGAAATGAAGCTATCTTGAAAGTTTCTTCTTCAGAATAAAACATGTTCATATTAATTTCTTCATAACATCTTCATCTTACAACTTCTTGAATTTAAAGACAAAAATCTAATTGTTTTATTTGCTCCAAAAAGCCTACCTTGCCTTCCTCTGAATAGCAATAAAATCAGAAAATAAATTGATTACATTAAATTATACTGCCATGGATATATCCAAGCAGATACTTGTTTTAATGGTCCTGAATGAAAATGTACTAAAATTAAAACATGTTTAAATTACTTTAATGATCCTTGATGCAATCAACGTAAGATGAATCCGAATTGGAAAATAATTGTTAAGGATGAAGGTCGTGAAAGGGAAATGATCAGAAACAGGACAATAAGGCATCTACTAAGTGTTTAGGAATTATCTGTTGTATGGTTTAAATTTGTTAGTTAATTTAGCATCTCCTATGGACAACTTGGGCTTTGTTAAGCATATAAGCGTTTCCCCTCAATCTTATTTTCTCCTTTATCCTTCTCTCCCTCTCCTTTCAGTCTTTTTCTGTCCACAAATATTTTTGTTTCTGACTGTCTCCCTTTTTTCTTGTTCTTTCTCCACTTTTTCCTTCCTTATAGGTTAAGATGGGTTTCTATAGTTAACTTTGTGAAGTTATTATTCCCACTTTGTGCCAATTTCAGTAGGAGTAAGGTTCAAGCATTGTCTGCCACCCTTCCATCTTCCCCTCCACTGTGTTGATTCTTACCTGCCTCATGTGAGACAATTTACCCCCAATTTTTCTCTTTTCCCAGTATATTTCTCATTTTTATTCCTTGATTTTGTTTTGCTTTTTTTTATCATCCCATCATGTTCATTTTTAACCCCTGCTTTCCCATTATGTTCTTTTTCACTGTCTTAGTATACTCCATATCTTAAGTATCATAAGTAATTTGGTTAGGTACCTTTGATAGCTAAAGTATCAAAGCATCTTAAGTATCACTGTCTTAGTATACTCCCTATCTTAAGTATCATAAGTAATTTGGTTAGGTATCTTTGATAGCTAAAGTATCAAAGCATCTTAAGTATCATAGTTATCACCTAGTGTGGTAATGCAATCAGTTTAACCCCATTGTTTCCCTTGATTCCTTTTAGTATTTCTTGTATCATAGATAGCTTAAGTGTCCTGGTTAACACTTTCCCAATAGGAATATTAGTTGAGTGGCTTGAGTTTTTTCTTTTACCTTTTTATGCTTCTCTAGTGTGTTGAATTTGATTACTGAATGTTCTTTCAGCTCTGTTCATTTTGTCAGGAATTCCTGAAAGTTCTAATTACAGTACTTTCCCTCTTTTAAATATTTCCTTTGTACCATGTATGCACCTTGCTTTGTACACATTTGCATGTCATCTCCCCCATAAGATTATAAACTCCTTAGGTCCAGGGACTCTCTTTTGCCCCTTTTTGTATTCCACAGCTCCTGGAACTTAGTAGAAGCTTAATAAATGTTTACTGATTATCAAGTTAATCTTCCTATTCCTTCTCCGGCGTTGAGAAGGCAAGCACATTTTTAAAGATTATAAAATTGTGTAGCATGTAAATGTTTTTTTTTTTTTTATTAATTTAGTTCACAGTAAAAAAGGGGGGAATAATCTGAGTGCCGCCCTCAAAGAGTTTACGTTCGCTATTCTTTATTAGTGGGTGTACCCTCCCCAAATTTAGCATTCATAATTGTACACCAGGGAATCAACTCATTTGTGCAAGTGGTGAGCTGGAATGCGGAGCGAACCTTGGGCTTCTTCGAGGCCTCTCGCTGCGTGATGACGTCAACGAGAAGTAGACACCGAGACCACGGCAGAGCCCCCAGGTTTGTTAGGTCCTACCATGCGGCCGGGTTAAGGGCTCCGCACACACCTTCGCGCTGGCAGACTCGCTACCTCCACCCCAAGACCGAGGCGCGTACTTTCGTAGCTCCAATCCCCGCCCCCTGCTTTACTCCACTTTCGTCCCCGCCCCTCGGCGTTTTCCCGCCAAGAGCCGTTACTGCCGCGCGGAATTGTGGGCCAGAGGAGCCGGCAGCCGGGCCTATTTTAGCCCTGCCCCGAGGCGCCAAACCGCCCAGAAGACGCGGCCTCCTTGGTCCCAAGAAGATCAACTTGGCCCAACAGAAACAAGTAGCTCCAGTAAACACAATTCCTTTGAAGGTTTTCTTTCTGCCAGTGGTTTTGCCATTCTGAAGCCCAACGACTCGATATATCGTACCAGTGCGGGACTCTTTTTCAAGTTCTCCGATCGCTGCGGAGGGTGACGCCCCTTGCGCGTGCGCAACGAATCCAGCATAGCGCCCGTTGCGTTCCTGCGCGTGCGCAGCGTGTCCACGAGAGTGCCTCCTGTCTCCCCTCCCCCGTATCCGTGCGCGGAGCAGGCAGATAAGGGCGCCATTTTGGAGCAGCCGCGGGAGACGTGGTGTAGCTTGCAGTTTTCCTCCGCTGTGTTTGGAGGGTGGGGGAGGGAAATCCGGCTCTTGAATCCGCGCGTTTCCTCATCGTCGCTACCGCCATGTCGGGAGGAGGAGTGATTCGGGGCCCGGCCGGGAACAACGATTGCCGCATTTATGTGGGCAACCTACCCCCGGACATCCGCACCAAGGACATAGAGGACGTGTTCTACAAGTACGGCGCCATCCGCGACATAGACCTCAAGAACCGCCGCGGAGGGCCCCCCTTTGCTTTTGTGGAGTTCGAGGACCCGCGGTGAGGAGGAGGCCCGGGACGGATCTGGATGGGGAGGGGAGCTGTAAGGCGGAGGAGGGCGCAGGCCCGCCCTGCAGCTTGTGAAGAGGGGGAACCGGGGCCTGCGTTGAGGAAACAAATGCATGGCTTCAGAAAGGGTGAGGGGAGCAGTCGGGAAGCCCTGGGGAGAGTGAGAAGCCACTGACTACTCTTTGCCACCTTCCCTGTAACCGCCTCGGTGGGGCCACGTGGACGCCGATGGGAAAGCCTGTGCTCAACAGCCCTACGGCGGGAAGCCGAGATCACAACGGGGGGAAGACTCGTGGAGCTGCTTGAAGGGACGCGCGAGCGCGGCGTGCCCGGGGTGGGGGAGGGGCCGCGGCCGCAGCCGGTCCTTTTATGCGGAGTCTGTGGGTTGCTTCTCCCGCACCCCTCCTTCCCATCTCCCCTCACGCGGATTTTATGCGCATGTGCGAAGTCTGGGCTGCCGCTTGCTCCTGAGTTACCCGGACTTGGCTCCCCGGAATTTGCTCATGTCGCGCGTGTGCTCTTTATTTCCTTCCATTCAGGGACGCGGAAGATGCAGTGTACGGACGTGACGGTTACGATTATGATGGATATCGGCTCCGAGTGGAGTTTCCCAGAAGTGGCCGGGGTACTGGCCGAGGGGGTGGTGGCGGCGGTGGTGGTGGTGGAGCCCCTCGAGGCCGCTATGGCCCCCCGTCCAGGCGATCTGAATACAGAGTGGTCGTATCTGGTGAGTTTTCATTTTCCATTGCGCGGTAATAGTTTACTGCATGCATTTTTTTGATGCATCAACTTCAGAATTATGCAGTGTCTGTAGATCAAGAAAGCAAGGTTCCAAAATCCTGACCAACATACATATACAATCTTTGTTGTTACCTCAGTTCAAGTCGCTTCTCAGTACCCTGGGCAACTTTTTGAGGCTATGAGTTATTGAGTGCTAACCATCATTGCTAAAGGAGAAATTCATAGGGAGAATCTTATTCTATCAATGAAATCGCAGACTAACTAAGGCATTAACTCTTAAGATACACTTAGTGTACAGTATGATAAAAATGTACTTAAGTTTTTTGCAAATAACCGGGTATTTTTTAGTCCTTATTCCTTTAAATGATCCCTTGTGTTCCTGTCAGTACCTGTGCATAAATGGGTGCTTTGTAAATGGATGGCCAAAAAAAATGTAATACTTGGTATTAACAGTTTTTATTTTGATTCAGGGCTGCCTCCAAGTGGAAGTTGGCAGGATTTAAAGGATCACATGCGTGAAGCAGGTGATGTATGTTATGCTGATGTTTACCGAGATGGAACTGGTGTCGTGGAGTTTGTTCGGAAGGAAGATATGACCTACGCAGTTCGAAAACTGGATAACACTAAGTTTAGATCTCATGAGGTAGGTTATACACTTACTCTTTTTTTGGGCCTGAATTGGATACAAGGGGCTTAACAATGGGACTTGAAAGGTAAGGACCCAGGCAAAAATGTTCTGTGCTTTTATGGACTGAGACAAATAACATTCCTATTCTGCCTGATATTTTATGGCACTGTATTCATTTCAGTCAGCATGCCTTGAAGACATAGATCTTTCAATCGAAAGTTCTGTCTATTCAATAGGGAGAAACTGCCTACATCCGTGTTAAAGTTGATGGGCCAAGAAGTCCAAGTTATGGAAGATCTCGGTCTCGAAGCCGTAGTCGTAGCAGAAGCCGTAGTCGAAGCAACAGCAGGAGTCGCAGTTATTCCCCAAGAAGAAGCAGAGGATCTCCACGCTACTCCCCCCGTCATAGTAGATCTCGCTCTCGTACATAAAGATAATTGGTGACACTTTTTGTAGAACCCCATGTTGTATACAGTTTTCCTTTACTCAGTACAATCTTTCATTTTTTTTTTAATTCAAACTGTTTTATTCAAAATGGGCTGGTGTTGAATTGCATTCTTGTGTAATATCCCTTTGCTCCTAACATCAACATTCCCCTCATGTCTTTGGTAAATTGTATTTTAAGTGATGTTGTAGGCAGGATTGTTTAAATTTAATTACCCATGCTCTTCAGACTGTGATAATGCTGTGTAAATGTCTGTGTTCCTATGGTGTGTATGAACTGGGATGTTGGGAATGTTTGGTTATCTTGTCTTATCTGGGGGAATTCTTATGTTTTATCTTGCCTTTTCATGTGTCTTTCTGTAGACATATCTGAAGAGATGGATTAAGAATGCTTTGGATTAAGGATTGTGGAGCACATTTCAATCATTTTAGGATTGTCAAAAGGAGGATTGAGGAGGATCAGATCAATAATGGAGGCAATGGTATGACTCCAAGTGCTATTGTCACAGATGAAATTGGCAGTATTGACCTTATACTAGAAGGCAGTGGTTAAAACTTGAGTATTTACATCTACCATAAAACACCTGCAAACGTTTTATATTGTAGTTACTTTGAGCTACAATTGCTCTGCTCCTTAAAACCTTGGCAATTGTGGCAAAGATTACATTGCCCGTTTATAGTAATTTTGACTCATTTTGCTCCCCCTTTTTTGTTTTTTTGTTTTTTGTTTTTTGTTTGTTTTAATAGGGACTAATGTGGGAAGGACTGACTTAATTTGTCACTATGCTTAGTTACAACTGTTAATGTAACCTGCTGTTGGTGTACATGTGGGTACAGGGTATCTTAATTCCAAACAGATAGAGTATAATATCAATACTGCTAAATCTGCATGTCCTCTGTGTGACTGATATAGCGTTGCTATTTCATTTTTAAGCATCGAAATGAAAGCAAAATATAGAACTCCGAAATGTTGGTGTAGATAACTAGTTGGGAATAATACCTTAAGTCTCACTTCACCCTTCCCCAGATATGTTTTACAACAGAGAATTTATTTTAATTTATAGATTAAATTGCAGATGGGAGCACTAGTCTTAGTTTAGAACTAGGTGGGTAGCTATAGCAGTAAATTTTTCAACTACATAACTTTTTGCAACCACAAAACCTGTAATACACTGTACAGTAACAAATGTTGGCATTATCAGTTGACCTGTAAATATACAATGCTTCTTCCAATTAGTCTCTATGATAATTAAGTTTTTAAAATTTATCTGAACTTCACCATTCAAAAGCTTGTTTTGGGGAATTGATAGTTATTGATGTACATCTGTTAAACTGATGACAGACATAACTCATCATTCCCCAGAAACCTTTTTTTGATTACAGTATCTAACATTTTGCCTCCTCTTTTTTGGTTTTGCTGGTTATAAAGGTTTGGATTGGAGAGGGCTCACTGGATCCCAATCCTTGGAGCTGGATCATTGGATTCAAATCATAATGTGGATAGGATAGGGAGGATGAATTACAAGGATTCATGGAGCGGGATCAGATTACCAGGAACATAGGAGTGGATTCCTGCCCCAACCAAACCGCATTCGTGTGGATTTTTTTTTTATTCAACTTAATTGGCTATTCCAAAGATTTTTTTCCTATTTTTGACGATTGGAGCCCTTAAGATGCACGATGGAATTGTGTTTTGCATTTTTTGGTAAAAGGAGCAAAGCGAGGACCTGGAGAGGTACGCTGGAGCAATCTCCTTGGAAGGATTCAGCACGAGTAGATGGTAAACATATAAAGGGGAAAAGGGGGGGTTTGTTTAAAGTAAAATAGTAAATCAGTAAGTCGCTTCTAAATTTAAAAAAAAAAAAACCAAATTCGGAGTTGAAGAGTAAGTAGGTTTCCAATTGGCTATAGCCATTTTCTTTGAAAAATAAAACATTTTTTAAAAAACTATGCATGGTTGTCCTTTTTCATCTTGATGTGAGAGCAGCTTTTTCAGTAAACTGGTGAGAAGTCTAATAGCTTAATTTAAAATTGACTAAAACTTATAGGTTTTGGGTATTTTCTTCCCATATCAGCAATTACAGATTACTTCAAAAAGTTAGATTAGCATTTTCTGTGCCTGCTTTATTTAGTAAACAACTAAAGGGCTATATAGAAGCCTACCAAATGGTGGGAAATTATAGGATATGACTGAGTGGCCCTAATGAGATAATCTCATATAAATTTAAAGTTAAAATTAAGTAGATTAAGGTAATAGAGTATTGAATGGCAATTGTAAATTGAATTCAACATTTGTTTACCTGAGATTTGCAGGCATAAGAGTTTACTAGGAGGTTGCTGTATAAGATGTTGATTTCATCCATACTATTATCTACCCATGTTTTAAAACATCATTAATTGATGTATTGATTTCATCTGAGAAATTGAGTTGCAAATAAAAGGCTGGTTTTTGATGGGAAGTTGTATTTTTCATAAATTAAACTATTACCAGCCTTGGCAGGCAGTTGTATCCTTAGCTATCAGCTTATAAGATAGAAGGTGATTGGAACTGAATTCTTGAACTTTGCCTACTTATTCTTTGGGCAAAATTCCAACATCTGTTAGTAGTTATCACTAAAAGCCCACAGAGAGAGACTAATGGGCTTTGGAATTAGGAGGACCTGGGCTCAAGACCAAAAATTAAAATTAATGCCAGTCTTGTGCCCCAGGGAATTCTCAAAAGATTTAAATTATGTAGATTTCCTAGGTGGGGATGATAATTGAACAAAAAGTTGTTTGTTGGCTAGTTTATTTTGAACCCCTATAAGTGAAAATCAGTCTTGAGGGTTCCTAAATCCCAATGATACCCATTAAAACCACTTACTCCTTTTATTGTGAACTTCAGAATCAAAGGTTAGTTTATTTCATTAAATGTGAAAAGGAAAGTAGAAGGCAACCACAGTGGAAAAAAAAACATTCAAAATGAACTCTTTAGAAGAGGCTAAAGATAGGCTTTAAAGTTGGAAGGTGCCTTAGAGGGCCATAGTCCAACTATAACCTTCCTGAGATCACACAAGTGACAGCCAAAATTACATCCCAGGATCTGGTTCTAAATCTTGGTTTTTTTTTTTTTCCTGTTGTACTACTAGCTGCCTTCTGCTAAATTTAAAACCATTTCTGAGCTTATCAAGTATAGTGTACAATTGAAAAGGTTGGTTAACACCCATTAGGTTCTTAGCAAGCTAAGCAGGAGTAGAAAGTGTTCTCAAATTACTATTTGGAGAAAATGTTGGTGGAAATTTATGTAAACAGAACCAAACAAGTCTTGGTTTGCTCTCACAATGTAGACAAAAGAAACCTGGTCTCAATTGAGTGATATCTTTACCATTCTAAATCACTTTGATACCATAACAATTTGAGGTTAATTCTAAGTATACTGAAAAGTGAAATTTGAAATGTAGTTTGTTTATATGATTAGGGCTAAACTGAGGAAAATGAAAATTCAATTTGCCTACTTTTGGAAATATGGGGTAAAAAGTACAAGGAATTCAATGAAAACACTGTTCTATCAAACTAGTTTAATAAAAGTTTGTTTTTCTTGGCCTCTGAATGAACTGTACCTGGGTTGTTGGGGGAGGCGGGGTGGAGCTATAATTAGTCCCAACATTTCTAACCTAGAAGAAATTTCTTTTAAGAAGCATTTTAATTTTCACATCTGACTTGAGAGCAGCCCACCATGTTACAGCCCACCTGGAAATCTAAAAGGTAAGATGTTTACTTGTTTATGGTCCATACTTTTATAGTTGTATATATTGTTAATTTCAAATAAATTAATCTATGAGAAGAGTTTTTAAGCCATGCTTTGGCTATATTATGAGACTAGCAGTTCACAGGCTATAGTTTTGGTTGGTATATTAAAGAACTGTATCCTTTTCATGCTTCATTTTCTTTCAATTCCTATGGAGAATCTCTATTTTTAAGACATACTTAGTGTAATCATTGAATGCTTGTGACATTTGGCACATACTTTTTCTGCTTAAGCTAATTCTATAACTGATCAGCTGTATAGGGGCAGAACTCACTTTTTTTATTATATCAGTTTAAAAATAAAATGCCTGTGTGTATTTTATCATTTTTAGTGTCATCAAGTTAGCTGGAAATAAAAGTTTTTTACCCCAGACATGTGCTTTTCAGTCTGCTGGGGTTCTTTTGTATATCAACCAAACGTCAGGCTTAGAGAACAGAATTCTAATCTTTAATAAGTGTGAATATGAACTTTAGGGGGTCAGGTCATAGAACATCCCTTAGTATGTTTGGGGATCCTGACTGGATGGGGGAGGGGGGCTAATGAAAGCCTTTGAAAAAAGTAGAAGGCTTATGTTTTAAGAAAATAGTATAACAAATATCTACCTCACGTTCTAGTTTTTTCAGTGTACCAATGTTATAGTCTCAACCATTATAAACGAGTAAGTCACTTGATATTTGTTTTGTCCCCTTACAAAATAGTATTCCCTAAGTGGAATTAAATGATGCTATCCATAGGAAAAGTCTTCCCATATTAATAGTGCTTTTTTAACCTTACTTAAAGGGATAATAGCATACAATAGCGTAAATTAACTTTTGTTTTATGCTTAGGCCCAAGAAGTTTCAACATACTGAAGCCAGCATTTGTTCCTATGAATCCAAGCACTTTGGAGGTGCTTTTTGCCAGCTATGAAAGCTCCCTGAACAGAATACTTAGATAAAGTCTGTTGTGAGTCTTTTGGGGGAGGAAGTCTTTGTTTCCTTACTGACAAAACAAATACCTATTTGCCCATAAGGAGATGCTAGGTATTTTGGATCAAACAAGTTTTATGCCTCTTTAGGCTTAGTTCTTTATAGTTTAAAAGAGAAGGTATGACTTAACCAAAACATTCCTTGTACCTTCTACCTATTTGGTCTAGTGTTATACTTTTGAATACATTATAAAGAGAACTCTAGTTGTCTAGAATACAAAAATTAATTTTGATTCTGAGACTAAAACTTTTTCAAAAGAGATTTTTGCATCTCTGTGGTTGAGAGAACTGCTGTTTTCATGTTTTTGTTATAATTTGTCTTAAGCAAAGCATGAAATCTCAATGTGTATACCCTAAAGTCTATCCTTATGTTATTCTGATGTTTATTCTCTACTACAAACTAGAGCAATAGCCATAGTTGTAAGTCAGAATTTTAGTTATCTGAACCATGAACATAATAATTTTTTAAATCTGGGTAATTGTATGCTACTCGGTAATTTTTACTTATCTCAAGGAGTGAATTGGAATTTATTTCAACTAGAAAAGTTTAAAAATAGTTTGGAATTCCCATCAGAACAATTTATGTGAAGATCCACTCTAAACCACACGGGGGAGCCAATACTATCTGTAAAAATCTCTACCACAAAAGTTTAAAGTTGGGTTGCCATTCTAGTGTTGCTTATTGAATTAGAAGCAAAGAGGGAATATTCTTTACCACTATTTCTCATTCCTTTTTCATTCCATATTTTATTTACATTTGAACTTCAATGCTAGTTCTGAGTCAACTCTTCTACTTCAATTTAGGTTTGAATGAATGGGTAGCTTTCTTCGAAACCTCTCGTGGGATATGGCATTTTAAAGGCCCAAGTGCAATTGGACTTTTCTGATAACAACCTGTTACAATGAGTGACTGCGTTTGGAGGGATGGGTACAAGAATAACAGTGCAAAGAAGAAGGAATTTAGGTGTGAATTAGTCTTTCTTTGACAATTAAAATTGTTTTTTGAAGACCTTTGTAAATATTTGTTTCTGTGATTCGAAGTTGGGTACAGGATCATTAGGATAACTGGTTAGTCAGTGACTAGCCTTCAGGTGAGTACTATAGTGTCTTCACAAGATTTCAAAGGCTAAAAACTGCAGATGGTCCTATGTAATTTTATTTATTTTGGGTAAGATCACACAATTTTGCATACCCTTTGATCTGAAATTAGGTTTACTGTTGAGAATCATTCAACATTCCCCAAATACTCTTAAAATATTTTTTTTTAACAAATCCCAAATCACATCTGAGCAATCTCTGAATTGTGTTTAGATAAGACCATCTTTAAATGTTTTAAAAGAATGGAAAGAAGCAAAGAATATGGACTTGAAGGCTGGAAAAGCTTGCCTTTCAGCAAATTAGGTTGTAAAGAAATTTAAACAATGTTGAATACAAAAAGTTGGAAAAGCAAAAAAATCACTTCTAAAAGAAACAAACTTTGAATTGGGTTGGTTAAGAATGAATGGCTGAATTTCACATCAACATTGACTTTTTTGCTAAGAACACGCATTTTGTTTTTAAAAAGATAAACCCAATTATTTATTATAGCTCAAGAGTTAGTGAATTTCAATTTTCCAAAGAATAGAAATGACCAAACTTTGTCAAATGATACTATATACCTAAAAGTATAGGAGCTTGCAAAAGAAATGAGGGGGAATGGGATTAAATTTATGATAGGGAAGCATATATTTAGCATATAGATACTGTGTACCCACATAATGATTCAGTGCTGTACCTCAGACATACTCTTGGTAATGTGTTAGTATTTTGTTAGGGAGATTCCATTTGACCCAAGGGCTGATGTTAAATGGTTGTTCAAAGTTGAAACCACCAAGGTTTTGTGTATTTCAAGGCCTGCTCATTTTCTGGTTTCAAGATTTAGGGCAAGATTTACTAATAAGCCTCTATATTTTGGTTTTTAAAACCCCATACCATCTATCTTAGAATTGATACTAAACATCAGTTCCAAGGCAGAGGAATGGTACAGGCTAGGCAGTTGGGGTTAAGTGACTTTCCCAGGATCACACAGGAAGTGTCTGAGGCCACAGTTGAATGCAGGCCCTTATCCCAGGCCTAGATCTATCAAAATAACTAGCTAATCCTATCAAGAATAATCTTCTGAGACATCTCACTTTTTTAAGTGGTTGAAGGTAGAAGAGCCATTCTAGCCTTAGAAGATAAGTCTTGACTGACTGAAGTCGTGGGAGTAGGTATTTAAAAGCATATAGTTGGGCATCTACCAAGTGAAGGAGTCTATTGTTGACCTTTGAAAACTACAAAATGGTGATGGAAACTAGATCACATCATTTAGGAGTGAATAGGTTATAGAATAAGCTTCTGTTCTTATGTGGCCTGTTTTATCTCCCCCCTTCCCCCCCTTTTTTTTGTTTTGTTTTCCCAAAGAGATTCCTTCTAACAAAAATAAGTTAGAAAAAATTTAAAACTGATTAATTGGGGGGTGGGGTGGCAGAGGGATTTAACATTTCCGATGTGTCACAGCTTTGGAACCTAACTTGCAAAAATGTGGAAAGAGATGTCTCATTTCTTCAGTGTCAAATTCTTTATAATTTCATATTGGGTTTTGATTTTGTAATTTACACATACACAATATATTTTTTTTTTACTTTGCTTATTTTGTTTTTCATTAGTTCATGTAAGAACTATGCTTTCTATTCAAGATATTTCTTATAACATTACATTAATGTACCACTTTATTTTATTGCCATTTCCTAATTGAGACCTATAATTTTCCAGTTCTTTATTATAAAAGGTACTGTTACGTGTTCCTAGTTGTGGGATGTCTGCATTAAAGAATGATGACATTTTGCCTACATGATTCAAAATTACTTAAACTTTGATTTTTTAAAAGATTTCTCAGGTTAGCTAAGCTAATGGATTCAGCCCTTTCCATATCATCTAGGCCTGCTTCACATCCCCAACTTATGGGATTTCAAAAGACTTCCAAACGTAGTCAACCACTGTCTTAAACATTTTTCCCTATTTAAGACCTGCAAAAATCCCCTAACTGGTTTCCCCGACTACTGAATCTTCCTAAAACTGTGTGTTAGCCACTTAAATATCCAAACTTGGCCCAGCTTCAAAGGCCCACCAAAATGCTCAGTTTTTTATCTTAATTACCATAACATCACAGCTTACACTGCTGCAATCAGATTGGACCCATTGTCCGTATTATGAACATTCTTCCTATTGAACTTTTGCTTATGAGCATTTTCTCTCATCTAAATTGCCATTTTGTCCATTCAAGTCCTTCAAGATCAAATTCAGCCTCGTCCAATTATTTAAATTTACTATTGAACCTTTTCTGAAATTTTGTTGTACCTATAGTCAGTATTAGCACAATATTCAGTTCTGTTTTATGTTTATAATACACAATATTCCTTAAAGCCAGGGAACCACATTTTAATTTTGTGGACTACCAAGCACTAGACACTATTTGCATAATAAATGCTTATTGAAAATGAAAGTAAAATGAATTTGAGCAACTTGAAGTGGGGTGGAGAACACGCTGAAATACACATTACATTCAACTTTTTAATACTATGTGGTTTTCAAAAAAGTTTATTCCTCCAGATAATCAACAATGTAAGTAAGATGCATGGAACCATAAAGCACAAGTTGGAATTCTCTTTTTAGTTCAGACTCTCAGCCAACACTTGGAAATAACTTTATACTTTTTCCACCTTTTTTAAAAATTTAAGTTACATCTTTTATTCCCAAAATACATTGTTTTTCTTTCCCTTGCCTTTAAAGGTATCCCATGTAAACATTTAAAGCATTTGAACAAAGTTAACCCCCTCCAAGACTTGAAAGGTTATGTGAATTTAATAAAACTCAACCTCTGCAAAAAAAGGGGGGGGGGGCATATTCTTTGGAGCCAGTTTTGTTATTAAAACCAGAGAGCCTTCAGTTTGTTTTTCTTCCTGGTAAAACTTTTTATCAACCCCAAACTTAATATTACAGTTATTCCATTATATCAATGTGCCAGATAGTTCACCCATTCCCCAATAGATGGACAATTACTTCTCCAGTTTAAAAAAATTACTTTGCTATATACAAAATTCAAAAGAGCCTCCTACAGAAGGGTTGTATTGTACTCCCTTCCCTCCCCTACCAATGAAGCAGTGAAGTTCATTTAACCTACCAATCTTTTAAAATTTAAACCCCTATCATTCTCTTAGAATTGATACTAAGTATCTCCTAAGGCAGAAGGAGGGGTTAAATGACTTGCCCTGGGTCACACTAGGAAGTGTCAATTCGGATTTGAATCCAGGATGTTCCAGCCCCAAACCGGGCTCTATCCACTTAGACACCTGGTTATCCCTTACCTGTCCTTTTTAATTGGCCAGCAATTTGTGCAAAAGCCTCCTTGAATATTCTTTCTCTGAAGGTATGTTTTAGTAGTCCTCTTTTGTATCCTCTGCAACAATGATTCCTAATCAAAGTGGAGAAAAGATGGGCAGCATATTGCTTAGGAGTCTGGGAAAGAGATTTCTTTGAATCATTTATAGATTTATGATCCTTCTGCCCATTTCCCTTGACCCTGCTATTTATTCTCATAGAACATCATCATGCTCCTGTTTTAAATGAGTAGGATGTTTATTTTGCTTGTTTTATGCCTTTGAGAAGTCTTTTCTTGAATAACCTTGCAAAACTATTATATTTAATTTCCTTCCTATATAGAAAGATGCAATGCTTATTGTAATACTGGATTTGGAGTCACAACATCTGGGTTTGGATTCTGACAGTAGAGATCTGGAAAATGAAAATTCTTTGAAACTAAATTTTTCTCATCCAAAAAATGGGAATAACAGCTATTGTCAGTATCTCTGGCTTGGAATCAATACCATGTATTGGATCCAAGATACACTAGTGGTAAAGACTAGGCAATGGCAGTTAAGTGACTTGCCCAGAGTCACACAACTAGGAAGTGTCTGAGGTCAGATTTGAACCTAGGACCTCCTGTCTGTTGATCTGGCTCTCAACCCACTGAGCCACCTAGGTGCCCCACAAATGTGATATTTCTAAGATATTTTACAAACTTTAAAACCCTATGTTGGGTTTTTCTTTTCCTCTGTAAATTTCATCCATTTGGAAAACTCAAGGTATGAAAACTTTATTGTTCTGGAATATTTTTGGTCTTAGTTGACTGGGGTGGCAAGAATTCAAATGACTTGCCCATGGTGTTACAGCCAATATGTATCAGTGGCAGAATTGGATCCCAAGTGTTCATGATTCCAAGGCCAGTTCTTTGTGTACTGCACTACAATTGTCATCTGTTTATATGTTGACTAGTAATTACTTTCTAGTTATTCCTGTTTAGATAGCTTGCTTCTGTTTTTTAACTATGTTGCAGGCAAGAACCACATCTGAATTTTGTGTTTTTCTCCATTCTATCATATGCAATGTCATCTCAAGATTTTCATTTGTTGATTGAATTGCCAGATGGTACCTAAATGCAGACCTAGGACACAATGACTTTAGCTAATAATGTTATATAGAATATTTTACATCATCCATGTCCCCCAAAATTATGGAAAAGTACCTTATTGACCTATTTAGTAGAAAGTTATAGGGATACCTCATTTTCTTTTCCACACTTTATTTTAAACTTGTCTCCTTTTTCCCATATGAATCAAAGGAGGAAAGTATTATCCAAATCCTGTGCCATGCAGGTCTGACAATCTACTAGGAACAGAAGCCTGAAGCACCCACCCAGCATGCTCTAGGATCTGCCTCCTACACAGTGCAGGCCTCTGAACTGCTTAGAATACTGGTAATAACCACATGGTGCCACCAGGGTGTCCCATGGTGCTGTTTCTGATCTACTTCCTTCCCATTAGAACTAGAAACTACTTGGGCAAGAGGAGGGGATTTATTCTGGGTAGGGTGGGGATGGCACAGAGCCCAGCAACAAGAGAAGAAATGCCTAGAATTGGATAGTCAGCAATGTGCAGTCAGTTCTCTATTCTTAATAGAGTCCTTTCATGAACCCTCTGGCCAAACTGACCCCTGGAAAGACTATTGGGCATATGAGCACAGCCTACCTGACCACCCACGTGGTGGCCCTAGGTAACAACCCCAGCAGATGACAGAAAACCTAGAAATGTGTCTGTATGGTTATGTAAGGTCCACATGGTCAAACTGATGGTTGTTTCTCAGATCCAGTTGAGAACTTCTTGTACCCTTTTCCAATGTGAAATTAAAAATCTTTGTCATCTAACCTAACCCTATAACTTATATTCTTTAGTTTAATACCTCAGGTGCCAATCTCATGCCTCAATATATATAGTTAGATGAAATTGGACCTTTTTTAAAACTATATTAAGGGACATATACTGTGTTCTTTGTCATTAACTTTTAAAATGAGTTATCTGATGAAAGGATTAAGGCTATTTCATCCTGCTTTCTCTTTTGCTGAAATTCCTTGCTATCTCACTTAGTCTAATTGAAGCCTTTCCCGCAGTCCCATTACCCTGTCAATCCATATAATATTTTCAGGGTTGTTCCAATCAGGAATTTGTTTTTAACAGTTTTTTCAAGTAGTATTTTCTTCCCTCCCCACAAAAAGAAGAAAATTCCATTTTAACAAATGTGCAATTAAGCAAAGCAAATTTCCACAGTATATCAAAGAAAAGAATTTCATTCTATATATTTAGCCCACCTCCATTAGAAAGAAGGTAATATTCTTTATCAGTGGTCCTCAGGTCATTTATAGTTAATCATTTCATTGATCAGAATTCTTAAGTCTGAGTCATTCATTTTTACAACATTTTTGTTATGGTATATAAATTGTTCTAGTTCTTCTCTCTGCATCAGTTCATTTAAGTTTTCCAGGTTTTTCTAAAATTATACCTTTCATAATTTCTTATAGCATGTTCTATTATATTCATTCATATATTTAATTCAGTTGTTCTCCAATTGATAAGCAACACCCCCCAACTTTGTTGCCACTACTAAAAGATACTGTAATTTTATATACATATATCTTTTTGTCCTTTTTTGTGAGATATTGGTAGGCCAGGCTGGAATTCTTGGAGTGTGATCAATGTATTTCCATCAGGTTTGGATGTTTCCCCTGGGATCATGCCCCAAGTCACAAGGAGAATGTCACTAAAAATCAAAAGAAAATATTCCTGTCCCTGGACACCAGGGGAGTCTCCTTAAGACCTAAAGATCTTAAGCCATGATAATAAGGAAATTTCTCCATGGGGCAAATTGCAACTCTTCCAGAGACCCAGTCTGTTCTGTATCTCTTCCACATGTTTGTATGCAGGCCTGGATTAATTGGTTTTCATAGAAAACCCAGACTTCTCCTAAGGAATGTTTCAAAGTTGTGTGGATTAATACCTTTCTCTGTAAAGAGAGGTCATTTGTATCACTTTTTACATATATTGTCTGATTTGATCTTAACCCTGGAATGTTAGTAGCACAAATACTATTTTTACAGCTAAAGAAATTGAGGTTTTGAGTGATGAAATGATGAGGTAAAAAATAGTTATGAAATGTCAGAGTCAGTACTCAAAACCCAGATCTTCTGCCTCCAAGGACAATTGATTTTCCACTACACTACTTTGCCTTTCTGTGTCTTTTTGTGTCTGGGTTGTGTTGTCTTGCCAATTTGTAAACTTTACAAGGACAGGATTTCTAGTTCTATCCCTTTCTCCATAATGGCTAGGTAAAATATACAGTGCTGTATTCAGTAGGTGCTCAAAAAGTGTTTGGCTGACTGGATTGTCTACCATCTGTTCTGAGCATTCACCACCTGCTTACTGACAGAGGATATGTGTTGGAACAAGAATTTGTAAGGTTGGCTTTGTCTACTTCCATAGAGATAAACAGGCTTAGCAACAAAGAATATTGCTATCAGCTAACCTGGCTGAAAAGAGGAAAATAGCAAGTAGGGAAGGAATGGGAGAAGGAAGAAAAAGCAGATGGATAAAGTGAAGGAAAGCATAAGGATGAATGGAGAGGAATAAATCCCATCTGGGAGCAGTAAGGATAAGACTAGCCCTGGTCTTCAATCTTATTACCTGGCAGAGCTGAGTTTGATTTATGTGAAAACATTTGGAAACTTCAGGTGGTAATACCCACTGATTTTCCCAATTCTGTCCCTGTCTTCCCTAACCCCTTACTTTAAGGCATCTGGGGCTGCCAAGTCAAAATATATCACAAGCCCAAGACCTCCAGTCAGCTTGCTGTAGTCTACTTTTTTGTTAGCTCAAGCCTAAGCAGAGGATTTGTCTTTCAGCAAGCCAGGAAAAAACTTGCCCAAAGCTATGGAGGGTAGCCCGAGAGTACCTACTCCATAACCATAGGTTGCTTTGATCTTTATTTGAGAGTGGAGTAATGATCATCAAAAATGTTATCTTGGATATGGTCATGTAGAATTTTAATAGCCAATTTATCCCTCTACCATCAATTATTCTGTCTGTTCTAAAATATTTAGGCAGTTTCTACTTCAAAGACCCTTTTTCTGTGGCAAACTCAACTTCAATATGACTCCATCCACATTTTATGATCTGGTTTAAATAACTATAGGCATTGCCCTGCAATAGACTCACTGTTGATAAAAAAAAAAAAAAAACCTATGGAGACACAGAACACAGGCTCTTGACCCAGAACTGATGGGAAACCAGAAGGAGATATTAAATTGATAAGCCTATAAATCACCTATTCTACTCATCCTTGGAAAGAAGACTCTCTGATCTCACTTTCTTAGAGGGAAGCCTGCTACGTCTTTCCCTCAAGACTCCAGGAGTACTCTGAAGGGTTTAGCATGCCTCTACTGCCATCAGCTGATGTCTCCACTGGCTGGCTGTTTCCCACACTGTGCCAGTGACAATCACCCTATTTCCATTTAACCACTTGGCTTTTATAATCAATTGGCTTTTATGAAAGGATGTTTACTTCAAACAATAAAAGTACAGTAGGAGCATTTCCCCTTAACATCCTAGGTGCATATGCATTCCATCCCACCTTAGTCTCTAGATAGTAGGTTCAAACTTAGCTCATTTTTTACATAGTATTGGTTCCACCAGATTCACAACCAGATGACTGTGACCAAATGAGTCTTCATCCTAATCACCATTGGATCTAGTTCTGAAGATCTCTTCTTGCCCCTCTGCACACTAATGCCAAGTTTGCTGTAAAACCCAGACACTTACATACTGACACTTCACACCAGGTTCCTGACTCTAATCACTTTACCTTAAATGAAAAGAAGAAGAAAAAAGCCAAAAACAGGACCTGTTTCATGAGGCTACATAGCCTCATAGGAGAGAAGACCGAAGACCTTTTCCCTTATAGCATTGTCTCACAGATAGCATCAGCAAAGGAGTAAAACCACTAGAGTACATAGCTCAAGAGAATGACCAAGGCCAACTAAGACCTTATTGGAGAAAACCACAGTTTGGGCTATACAGCTAATAAAAAAAAAAAAGGCTCCTAACCATGTGATTTGCGTGCAGACCAGAACTAGCTATAGAAAATTCCCCCATATTCTTAAGATTACTTCAATGTACTGCCATCATCACATGATCACAACTCTCCTAGGCTCCCTAGCCTCCCTTTGGATAAATATAGTCAATCTGTTCACGTGCCAGACCCCTGTTAAATACTCAAGACAGTCGTGAGGAATAGATGTTAGGAAATAATGGGATTCTGCATTGTATGCAGTGCTTCATGTACCATGAAACTTTTCTAGGTATGGGAGTAGCCACCCACACTTTTGACTAATGGTGTTGCTTTTGGTATCATAGGATATGGTTTTAGATTAATCAACAAACATTAAGTACCTACTATATGTCAGATACCACTAAGTCATGGAGCTGCAAAGATAAAAGTCGGAAAGTCCCTTTATTGAGCTTACATTCTAAATGGAGGTAACATGTACATTTAAATATTTATAGAATATATGCCAAATGAATACAAGGTAATATTGAGAGGGCAGTTACTAGCAGCTGTAGTGATAAGGAAAAATCTCATTTAGAAGGTGATTCAAACTGAGTTTTAAAGAAAACTAATGATTCCAAGAAGTAGAAGCATATTATTCCAGGGATGGGGGAGCAGCCTTTGCAAAGGTAGGAGATGTGAGATCATTTGAGTGCCCTACATGAAGAACAGCAAGGAGACCCGTATAATTGGACCACATTATGTAAAGGGGAATAATGTGCAAGAACACTGGAAAGATGGGAAGAAACTAGTTGTAAAGAACTTTAAGTACAAGGTAGAGGAATTTGCATTTATTACTAGAAGCAATAAAGAGTTGTTGGAGGGTGACATGGTCAGACCTGTACTTTGGTATAATCACTTTGGTAACTGTCAATGGATTAGAGTAAAAAGACACTTGAAGAAGGAAGACCAAACATGAGGCTATTAAAATAATCCAAACTAGAAATAATGAGAGCCTGAACTAGGTTGGTGGCTGTAAGTGGAGAAGATACAAACAAGAGATTTCTGAAGATAGAAATGACAAGAGAGGCGATTAATTGGCTATGTGGGGTAAAGGTGAGACATTCTGGAAGACACAGGTTGTAAAACTGGGTGACTGGAAGGATGATAATGTTCTTGGCAATGATAAGGAAGTTCAGGAGGAGGATGAGTCTATGGGAAGATACAATGAGTTCTGATTTGGACATACTGCATATTATAAGACATCTTGTCTGAAATGTCCAGTAAATAGTTGATGTGTGACTGGAACTCATTAGAGAGACATGGGCTAAATACATAGATCTGGGTCATCTACAAAAGCATGATAAACCTATGAAAGATGATTAGTCACCAAATGAAAGTATATATAGAAGAGAGGGCTCTGGACAAAGGTCCTTTTGGCAGATATGGAATGATTCTCCAGCAAAGGAAGACTGAAGAATGGTCAGAAAAGTAGGAGAAGAACTTGCAGAAAGAAGTGTCACAAATAACCAAAGGAGATTATTCAGAAAGAAGATGATCAATTGTCAAATGCTACACAGAAGTCAAGAAGGAAGAAGACTGAGAGAAGCCCATTAGATCTGGCAAACTGGTGATGAGAGCAATTTTGTTTGAGGCTGGAAATCAGATTATTGAGATTTTAAAAGAGAATAAAGGATATGGAGATACAGAGTACAGACAAGAAGTTTACCGAAAAAAAGACATATATTGGATGATAGTGGGGATGATTGGAGCTGCTGATCTATGTAGGGATTGAGTTTACAATCTAGACTCCATTAGTATTCTAACCAAATTTTACTCCTCTACCTGCTACAGGACATTATTTCCCAAGCTTTCTGCCCTAGGCCTGGGATATTTGCAGTGGTAGGAAGTAGGTACATAGGGCATGTTTTCTAGCATTATTGAATTTCTTGGTTTTTTTAAAAAAACTGTTTTTCTTTCAGCTAGAAGCCTGAGTGTAATAATTTGCCTACACATTGATTTCCCTCCCCAATTACCCATCCAGAAGTCATAAAACTGGAACTACTGTAATATTTTTACTCAAAAGCAGTATTAAGGAGTAATGATCTCACCAATGTCCTTCATAGGGTTAGCATCAATTCTCTTATCTCCAGAGAAGAGATAAGCTAGGGTATTTTATTACCATAAATTGTGGTAGGTCTATCTACCTATGAAGACTAGACTAAAATAAAGAAATAGCTTTTTCACTTGAAACTGATGTTTACTTAAAAATCCTGTTTCCCCAAACACCAGCTCTATATCTAATAGGGCAATAATTTTGCCATTGCTAGGTAGTGCTGATTCCATTTCCACACAAGATACATAGTAGGTACTCAATAAAATTGATCATATGGCAATATCCTAGAAGTGTGGCAGCAACTTTTGATCCTCTATAAACAAGAAATGTTCATTTATCCACTTTCTAATTTGATGTAAATAAGGCTCCTCCATATCCTCCTTTTGAAGGTGATATGGAAGTGTCTGGCTAGATATCAGTGGACTTCATTATCACAGGTTGAAATAGTACTTTGCTTTCATTTAATGGCTCACTTATCAATGACCAGAAATGGGGTTGATTAGAGAGTCACATCAGTCTCTAGGAATTAGCTAATGAAGGGGGGAGGGGGCAGGCAGGGAGAAGGCTTCTAGTCAAGAAAGGGAATGAATACTTATCTACAGTACATTATATTAATAGGAGAATAGGGGGGGAAAGAACTGGGAGCTCCTTATTGGAGGTGGAGGGTAGGGAAGTCATAGTTTTCATCATAGAGAAGTCTTTTTAATAGATTTTTTTTTCTGTAACACCTAGATTTCCCTCTTTATCCTTTCCCCCTTTCTCCTCCCAGGGAACCACCCCTTAGAACAAAGATTTTTTTTTTTAAAGATAAAGAGGGGGAAATATCAGCAAAGCCCATTAATACATTGAAAAAAAATTTTTTTTGCAATGTTCTATACCCCCCCCCCAAATTTACATATCTCTGCAAAGGAATGGAGGGGATATATCTTCTCATAACTTTTTTCTTTAGGGCCATTCTTCTTTATGATTTTTTCTATTGATTTGTGGTGGTCCTTTCAATTTGCATTGCTACAGACATAACTCCATTTTGTATTAGTTCACATAAGTCTTTCTATACTTCTCTCTATTCATCATATTCATTGATTCTTACAGATCAACATTTACCTTCAGGTACCACAGTTTGTTAACCCATTGCCCATCAAACAAGCATTTGCTATGACAAAAAGTAATGTTATAAATATTTTGGTGTATATGCAGCCTTCTTTTTACTCATTGATCTCCTTGGACTGTGGGATTTCTGGATCAAGGGTACAGATATTTTAGCTATTTTGTTTACATAATTTCAAATTTCTTTCCAGAATGGTTATACCAAATCAGCTCCATCAGCAATGCATTAGTATGGGTCTTTATACAAGCACTCCAATATTAATTATTCACATCTGTTGCCATCTTTGCCAATTCACTGAATGTGAGGTAAAATCTCTGTATTCTTTTTCTTATTAGTGATTTGGAGCATTTTTTTCACATAGTTGTTAATAGTTTGTGATTATTCTTTTGAGAACTTTTTGTTCATATCCTTTGATCAATTTATCTATTAGGAAGGAGTTATAGTCTTCTAATAGGAAAACATGGTCCCTGCTGTTAGGGAGCTCCTAGTCTCACTTTTTGAAGTGTTTTTCACCTTTTGAAAGCTATAGGTTATAAAGGGATAGGGAAAGGGTAGAGAGAGTTTTACTGCCAAGAACTCTTCTCTAATGGAGATATAGATAGTTGCTTTTAAGAAGTTGATAATCTGAATGTGCTCAGGCAAAATTAACCTTATCTCTGAGAGGTATAGAAGATTTAATAACTCTGTTTACCCCTCTTTATTTATTGAAATAGAAGTAGCTACTGATGACACTCCAGGGAGTAGAATTGAAACACTAGCAGGACTTCTGACCATCACAGCCACAGACAAGCAGCCCTGGGGCGAACTGTGGTGACTGTACTCCTAGTGGGATTTGCTTCTGCTTTTCTCACTGAGTGAGGTATTTCTTGGTCTAAAGAGTACATGAAAAGCTAGCTTCCCTTTCTGTTCCTTTTCCTGTGTAATTTAGGCAGAAGTTGAAGGGTCACATTTCTTGTGGACTGATCCTTTTTACTCTTGTCATTCAACATTGCACTCTTTTTGCTTAACTGTGGCTCCAGGTTTTCTGCATGAAAATTAGTCTGATTTAGACTTTTCAGTTAAATCCTTAGTACACATTGCTCATCTTATTGGGACCTTCCTGAAATAAGATAATATCATCTGTCTAGGATAGCCTTTTCTTTTTTTAGGAAGTAGTCCAGGATGAGACTAAGTTATTCTGTCCACTTCTAGGATTCTGATTCTATAATAATCCAAATCCTTAATGAATTTAGTCCCTTAAAAATTCTTTCCATTATAAAAAGATCTTTTATAGCTGGTTTTCCAGTGCTTCTTTTCTAGGCAAAAGGGATTAAGTGACTTGCCCAGGGTCACACAGCTAGGAAAGTGTCTGAGTTCAGATCTAACGCAGGTCCTACCAACTCCAAGCCTGGCATTCTATTAACTGAACCACTGAGCTGCCTCTCCAATGTTTCTTAATATTAGTGTCTTTAGAAAATCTGGAATTCTGAATGTAGACCTACCTTTGGTAAATGTATCATTTGCCATTAATCTCTAAGATGTGCCTAGAGATATAAAAAGTGAGACACCTACCATTTAGTCAGAGAAAGTAAGAATATTATTGTGCTACTAACAAATGAGCAAATGGAAAATTTAAAAAAAAAAATGGGGAAGACTTCCGTGAACTGATGCAGAATGAAGTGAGCAACATTTTAGATTTAAAAAACTTGAAATATCTGAGAATTCGGATCATATGATAATAAATTATAATAATAAATCTTTAATCTGGAGGGCTAAAGATGAAGCGCATGACCCACATCCTGTGAGAATTAAATTTTTTTTGACATGACTAAATGCTGGAATACGTATGAAGGTTTTATTTATATTTTAAATTGTTCTATCAGAGGAAGAGCAGTGGGGAGGATAGATAATATATGCTTGCAAAATAAAAAAAAAAGAAAATCAATGACTGGGCTCAAACTCACGGAGAACTGGGATTCACTAACCTCAAAAGTAACATTTCTCCAGGGCAAGTAATTTCATGCCTTTCTTTACTTTTAGGTTAAGGTCACAGGCCAGAGATCACAGACAAATAGATTTTTTATGTGTAAGGCACCTTGAGGCTACTAAATATTAGTTTCATTGTAATTAACTGCCTGATAAATATTAAGGCTGGGGGAGACAGTATATAAAGTTTTGATAAGACATAGTCCTTGCTTTAAGGAGATTACAATTTGATATATGGATAAGACACCAGCACAGGTAACTATCATATACAATGTTATGTCCGTTAGAGTTACAAAACAAAATATCTGAGGTGTCATTAATTGGGGGTTCAGAGAATGCTTCATAGGGAAAGGGGGCATTTACATTAAAGTACTGGTATAGTTTCAACAGGTGAAGACAGTCTGAGCAAAGGTTTGGGGTCATGAAAGTATGATGTCTTTGTTAGAAAGTTGTTTAGTTTCAGTGAAGCATAGTGTTTGCATGGGAATTTTATGAAATAAAGTTAGAAAGGGAGAATCACTACAGGTTCTCAAGAGCGTTGAATACCAAGAAGAGGAATTTGATTTTTTCTTGAAAGACAAGAAGATGTCATTGAAGACTTGAGAGGCAGATCTATGGGTAAGAAACATGATTCTGGCAATAACATGAAAGATGAAGTAACTGGAGAGAGAAAAGAAAAAATTGGATTAATGGAGGGGGGGAATAATGAGAATCTGTATTAGGATTGTGGCAACAGGAATAGAGAGGAAAGGATAGATGCAAGAATTGCTTTGGAGAGGGAAGGGACAACACTCACTGTCACTGATAAGTGGTGAGGAAGAGGGACAAGAGAAAAATAGCCCAAAGTTAGGAACAAAGAAGATGGAGGCCAATTCCCACAGCTCTGGGGAGGTAAATGGGCTTATGTTCTAGGCAAAGGAAATTAGTGTCACTAGGAGAGCCTTTTGCCTTCTTCCCTTAAAGCCCCTACACAGATCCCTTCCACAGAAAGTTCAATAATAGGTTAGTGGTCTTGACAGTGAGTAGAATTGATTGGAACCGAGTGGGAATGGAAAGATCTTGGTGCTAACGAAGCTCATAATGGCTGGAGAATGAATGGGTCCTGGGCTCCTCACTACAGACAGTGAATAGGGTTGAATTGGGGTTTGGGGAAAGGGAGCCTTTCAAGGATTTGTATTTAGATGCTAAACATTTCTAGTTTAACCACTTGTCATATATGAAAGATGCCACCATGGGCATGATCACATCAAAGTTATGTTTTCGTTAGTGGGCTGGATTTATTGTGCAAAGCCATTCATACATACTCTTCTTGCCTCAACAGCTGGCTGGGATTGGGTATATTGTCTGCAGCTATGGAAAAGAGCAAAGCTTACTGACTCTTCTGGGAATGGAGCTCATGACCTGGTTTCAGTATATATTTCTAGTGGCAGCTGTAGCTGCGGGGGTTGCTTGCTTTTGGCTCTTGTTTGCAAGGCTGACGTTTTGGAATTTCTCCTTTCTCTTTCTGGAATCATGATTTCTAAAGCATCACCTGATTATGGAAAGTGGTTTGGTTTCTTCTTTGGAGGTTGGGTAAACGGGAGGTGGATTTCAGGAGTGAGGGATACCTTGGTTCTGCTTTGTTGGAATCAAGGGTAGAACTAGGCACTTTTAATCAGAGGAGAAGAAGTTAAAAGTTCTAGCTTCTGAATCCCAGCTCTGAGGTAATGAGAACTCGACTGTTTTCACTTAACCTCTGTTTCCTGCTGGTGGGGGAAACCCCTCCCCAGAGGTGCTGTGAGAACGATTGTTGAGAAAGGGTTTTAGAGATCCTAGGATAAGAAATTCTGGAGAGCCTGAATGGATTCAGGAGAGTCGGCATTATCATTAGGATAATGGCCATCATTAAGTGCTAATTTTCATAATCTTGAAGGTTCAATTTCACCCCTGGCTGAAGAAATGTAGGAAGCGAAGGAGAACACAATCTTAAGGAGAGGTTTTAGAGGGTAGAGGGAATATGGTGAGGTGGAAAGGAGCGGAGGCTTCCAGCACAAGAATAAAAATAAGAGACTTGAGGATCACTTAATGTTCACGATTTAAGCAAAAATTTCAAATGACTATATGCGAGCTATTTCCTTGTGTTGGTACTTGGATTTTTTTCTCCCACCAGTTCTTGTTTACAAGAGCTTCTGTTTCCTGAACAACTTGAAGGTTGGGGAGAGGGAGTCATTATCCAACTCTGAGACCCTTGGGATGGTGAGTGTGCAAGGGCCATAGGGGTCAGCTAGAGAATTCAGCAGAGGGAACTGTTGGAAACTCTGATTACCCTATAGCTCATTGTTCTCCATTCCCTCTTGTCTCTGAGGGGCCTGCCCTTGAATGTTACCTAGTGCACCCAGTGAACCTAGCTGCGGTCTCTTTTCTCAGCCAAAGCTCATCAGTTCCCAAGGGCTTTAGGTAGTGCCTAATGGGGAATCTCCTCCAAAGAAACCCTATCAGCATTTTCCTGCCCCTTTTCTTTGGTGACTGAGAGAAGGAAGTAGTGAGAAGGTTGTACATATGTGGTAAATGGAGAGGAAGCACGGGCTGTCAAATTGTTACTATCCCTCACAATTTCTCGGCATTTTTCATCGTAATGTTCTGCTACTGTATTTAATCGTCCAACAGTGAATGTGTGGGTGGGGGGAAAGGATGGACTTGGAGCCTGGGGTAACGAGTGTCCAAAAGCAATAGATGTGAAGTAAGAAGGCAATTAGTTATGAACGATGTAAGTTCTTGTAATAATGTAGCCATTTGAAGATTGGGGTATTTTTCTTTAATTAGTTTGTTAAAATACCACTGAAACACCTTGTTCTTTCATCTCCCTCCCCAAGAGCTTCGAGACACTTTTCAATAATAGCTTGTCTCTAATATTCTCAGTTCGGAAGCCAGAAGGCAGGAAAGAGAAAGTTCTGGGAATGATCCTTAAGAGAGGAGAAAGGGCAAGAAGCGATTCTTAATTTAATAAGCCCAAGATCCATCCCAGAGTTTATTAAAGGTCTCTTTGAATTCGGGCTCGAGACTTCACAGAGCCTCGGGTCCCTTCACACCTGGTCCTTATCAGGGTCGGTGCAGTGGCATGGGGATAGATAGTGAGGCCGAGCTAGCCGAGGCTGTTCTCTTCTCCACCTTTCACTCTTTTCTTTTTCTATTTATTTATTTTTTATTTTGCGGGGATGGAAGGGGAGGTGGAATGTCACACCTCAAAGATGGGGTGAGTGGACGGAAAAGTTCAGGAACGACTTCTGCAGTAAACTCTGGGCTGGCGTCCCGAGTTGGAGGAAGAGTGGCGGACCCTGATCCTGCACCCTAAGCAAGCGCTGCCTTTGCTCCGAAAGTGGAGGGAAGCAGCGGGAGCGGGAATCTGAGCATCCTTCTCCGCACTAGAGTGTCTAGGAGCCTAGAGGAGTGTGCCTCAGCCTCCCCCACCCAGGCCTCGGGCAGCTTAGGCTGCGGCTGTAGCCTCGGGCGCGCGGGCGTGTCTGCGCGTGTCAGCGCGCGCGGGCGGCGGGGGCCCCGGGCGCCCCCCGGGCCAGGGGGGTTTCCTCAGTTTGGGGCGGGGGCGGGAGCGCCTCCGGGCTAAGCCGGCGCCGCGCCGGGGGCCTGGGCTCCGCTTCCGCCAAGGGTCAGGGCGGAGCGGGGCGCGGCGCCGCGCGGGTTGAGAGAGGGCTGCGCGCCGAGTCGGCGGCTGGAGCGGGCGGCCGTCTGGCCTGCGCCCCACGGGGCAGCGCCAGACCCTGGCGTCCTCCATCTTCTCTCCTGAGCCTCCCCCTGCTCCCGCTGCCTGAGCCGCGGACCGCAGCATCCCACACCCCCGCGGGGGGGGACGCCGCGGCGCCTCCCCGCCCCCGGCCCCACCCCAGCCCCCCCGCCGGGGGCCCGACCCCCCAACCGGCAGCCCCCGAGGGCGCCCCGCTCGGGCGAGCGGGCGGCAGGGGGGCGCGGGCAGGGCAGCGGGGGTTGGGGGCGGCGGCGGCCCCGCCGGGGCTCCCCTCCCGCCCGCGCTCGCCGCCGCGGTGGTGCGTCCCGGAGGTTACCGGAAGTGGCCGCGCTCGGCGCTGCCATGTTGAGGAGCCGCCGCCGCTGCCGCCGCCGCCGCCGCCGCCGCCGCTTTGTTGTCGCCTCCTCCGGCTGAGGAGGCTCCCCAAGCGGGGGGAGCGGGGAGGAGGGGGCTCGGCCGCCGCCGCCGCTGCCGCCATGGAGGCCAACTGGACCGCGTTCCTGTTCCAGGTACTGGGGGCCCCCCCGGGGGGCGGGGGGGGCGCAGGGGGGCCGGGCCCCGGGCGGGTGGCGGGCGGGCGCTCCTCCTCCCCTCCTCCCCGCCCGCCCGCTTGCCTGCTTGCCTGCTTTGCCTGCCTGCCGGCTCCGCGCCCTGGCCCCGGCCGGGCCCCGGCCTCCCTAATCCCCCTTTGTTTTTCCGCCAGCCCGCCCGGGAGCCGCGGGGCGACCGAGGTGTGAGGAGGCGGCCTCCCGGGGCGCGAGGGTGTGTGTGCGTGTGCCGGGGCAGAGGGGGGGGCCCGCGGCCTGGGGGTGACCCCCGGGCCTCCCGCGGGCATTCACCCCCTTCCCCTCTCGCCCCGAAGGGGAAGGGAGGAGGTCGGCCCGCTGTCACCAGACCGGCGGCGGCCCGGGGAAGGGAAGGGCGCGCGTCTGTAGCGCCCCGGGACCCTAGGGGGGAGTGTAGACCTGGTGCCCCCCGTCCCCCATCCCGCCCAAGTTTCCCGACCCCTCTCTTTGACTCCCCCCCTTCTTTTGCTTGCTCTCCTTTCTCTCAGCTCTGTGATCCCTCTTTTTTGTTGCTACCCCCCCCACCCCTGCGCAGGCCATCTCCGAGTGTACAGGGGTTGTCCCCGGACCCCTTGGCTCCCCCTGTTCTTTTCCCTCCGGGGGCTTGCCTGTTGGAGGGGTTTGCTTTGGGCAGTGTCTGTGTCTCTGAACTTATCGACTGGATTTGAAATTGTCCTTTTACAAAAGCCCCTGCACCGGGACTTGACCGCAGCTGACACCCCCTTCCTCTCCCGCGTCTTTCCCTGCCGCCCCCTCCCCCCCATTCAGTCTAGGGAATCCCCACTGGGGGCCAAAGAAGGGAGGCCAGGGTCCTGGATGGAGCGACCCCCTCCTACTCCTACTGGAGCCCTTGTCTCTGACCGCGCACATTTCCTCTGACCCGGGGGAGCGCCAGAGAAAGAAAGGGAAGGAGACTGGGAAAGATCCAGCTTGCAAAGCCCCCAGATGAGTCACCCCTTGGGGTGTTTTTCTTCTCTTTCTTTCCCGAAGCCACCCGCTTTCCGCTAGAAACCGTGAAAGTCATTTGTATGGCCGATTTATTAACTGGCTTTACTTTGAAGGGGAGTGGGGGGGGGGAGAGTGGGGAAAAGAGTGATGCTGTTCGTTGGGGAAGCGAGATGATGACCCTGTTTGGATGCCCTGGGATGGATTTTTATTTATTTATTTTGCTGTTTCGTTCCAATTTTCAAACGAAGCGTTTAGTGGGCAGTTCTGATGAGCTCACTGGGAAACTTCGGAACAGAAAGAGGGCAGGAAACTCATCACTTTAAAGTGCGTTCCTCCCACTTCTGTTATTTTCCTCCTTTGAATAACTTCATGAAACCCCAGACTTCTAGAGCTCTTGAGCCCTTTTACTTAGTTAACTAGGAACGGATGTAGAATTTTTAATACATTTATTTTCTAAACCACTTTACCCACCTCAGTGGTCTTGATTTGAGAGTTTACCAGTTGTCTTTTTTTTTTTTAAGTATCTGATACCTGCAAAACTGTGTTTTTGTAGGTGGCTTAGATTTTTTTTTTTTTACTAAAGACTATAAACACAGGCTTCTTGAAATTGAAGTTTTCAAAATTCGGAAAAAGAAATTGTCTCCCACCGAATCTGATCTGTTTTTATTTTATTACATTGTAATAAGTTTGCTGGTGAATAATATATCCACATTTTAAAAAATATATAGTGAATATTTGTTAGAGGGAAAAAAATTAACTATCCAATGTCCAGGTTGGTGTTAAAGGTGGCAAATAATCTCTCCAAAAAAACCCTTTCAGACCTTCATTAAAAATGTGTTTAATAGACCTCTGGAGTAGTTTTGATATGATGAATGATTTAGATTGCTATATAAACTTAAGTGGAGATTGTAAACATAAGAAGGATCATGTATTTATTTTAAGGGGAAATCTCATGACTAATATTTATAAAGCTAATTGCTACTTATATATAATATTTGATATTTCAATGTCCTTGGAAAAGACATCATTGATTAACTATTGATATGTTTTATGTATTTTCATACATAAAATATCAGGTTTTGTTGTGTTTTTTTTTTAAGAAAATGATTCCATCTACCTCATAGGTGTGAGAGATAAATTTTTGATCCAGAATTTTCATATAGCTCTCATTAAATTTTGAAAAAGCTGATTTAATATAGATTTGGAGAGATAGTTGAGTAGATATTGAAAATATTCCAGAAATTTCTATTGAAAAGTATTGAATATATCTACCCTGTTTGGATTTTAAATGATTTCCATTGAGGAAATGAAGGAGTAAATTACATTGTTTGTTTCCATTAGCATATTATCACATTTATATTTTAAAACAATTTAACACCTGCTTACTTTCCAGATACAGGATAGAAAGTGAAAGCCATAGCTGTTAAAATGTTTGATGGATGATTCTCCTAACAGGACATTCAAGATATGACTCACTGATGCTAATTTGTTTCAGTACAAAATCTTTTACCCTCTGGCACTGGAGATTTCACGGTGCCATATCCTACCACCCTGAGTGATGAAATAACATTTTTTTTTTCTGGCCAACACAAGAGGAGGAAAGCTCAGGCAGGGTTAAAAGCACTACAATTAAATGGGATGGGGGAAAAAAATCAAACAACTTTTGATTCAATGATGATCCTAGTCAAATAAAAGCCTGCCTACAGATGGATTTTTTTTTTTTAACTGTACTTTACCAGACTCGGGCAGCAATTGTTGCTTTAGTTTGTCTCTACCTCCGATACAGGGAGTGTGGTGGGAGGTGGGTGGGAGGTGGCAGTACTTTCATTAAGAAGATTTCCTATAGAAAATCTTGGAAATCAAGAAGTGAATCCTTCAATAGTAAGGACATTCTTGATAATTTCATTTGAGAAATAATCAAGGGAACTCTTAAGACCCTAGTAAAAGTGAGCTTCAGCAGTTCTGTGAAAATATTTACTTGGATATCTATATCGATAAAATAGTACTAAGTGCTTTTAGTGCTCAACTATCCTAATGGTTCTTTAGTATTGAAAAATGCCTCCAAACTGTCTGAACCTTGTCCAAAAGATCTGCATTCTCTACTGTCTTATCTGTCAGCTGGCTTTGAAATTGTGTATCTTGACCTATCTTCAAATATTAACTATTTGTATACTGTATATGAATTTGGGAATCTTAGAGTTTGGGAAATGGGTAGAATTAGACTATGCATCTCTTTAGACTATTTTCAATGTCACCCAATGAGATTCTTAAATCTCATAGAGACCAAGAGAAACTTCATAAAAAAGTATGCAGTAATTCAGTACGAACACTAAGTCCAGAGATGCCTTGAACTGAAGTACATACAAAGTTTCTGAGAGCTTCCCAGGACTCAGACAGAGGGAGGTGAAGTCAAAGGTACTAAACCTGCTAACTGAAATTAAGTCTGTGGATAATCACACTGTATGGTCATGTGGGACACTGATTTTAAGTTTAGCTGTGTTCTCTTCAAGTAAACTGGGAGTGATAGTAGGTATTCTTATCCTTTGGGGAGAAATTGTATGCATGCATATGAATGTGTGATTACTTGTCCTTGGTTTTCTGTCCTGTAGGAGGCTAGCTAAATGACTGCAGGATTTGTGATTGTAGGGTAAAGGAAGGATAAATAAGCTTCTAAAGTCAGACTGTGGGAAAAGGCCTAGGATACTGTGCTTGAACTTTTTAGGGTCTTTAACTCTGGTTACTTGTGTCCTCCTAGGATTGTGAAAACATAAACTTTGGGGTTTGGGACCATTGCCTCAGACTCGGATAATTTTTGGAAAAGGGAAAATTTTTAGAAAAACAATTTCAGGAATTAACCCATCATATCCTAAAGAATTTGTTAATATGGAAGTACTGTGACCTCAAAACCAGTATCATAACACAAATGCCAACAAGGTCATCCATAAGGGAAAATTGGGATGTGTAGTTGATGGCAATTTCTAGGAAGCCTGTTAAATCCATAGTTTTGGGGGAAGATTGTTTTTTGGGGGAATGGTGGGATGGGAAGGAATGTACATTAGAACAACATACTTGTCTAATATTTTAACAAAAGCAAGAACTGTTGGAGAAATACAGGCTTATAGGGGAAATTAAACATTTTTTTTTCCTTTAACCTGTCTGACAATTAAGTGATTTGGACAATCAGTTTAGTACAACTTTAGGAAGTGGACTTATCTAGCATCAGGTGAATTAAAGAATAGTTGGAAGTACTCTGCTGACAGATACACTACAGGTTGTACCATAACAGGCTTAATTTCAACCCAGTCTCTGGTAGGGTTAAGGGAAATTTTAAAAGTAAAGTTATTACAACTAATATACTTAGAACACTGGATTCTATTCATTGCTTAGCAATAACAGCTCTTTTGCTTAATCACTCAGGATTTTCTGGTGAAAAAAGAGGAGACTTGAGCCATTCCTCCCCTAATTAATTCATAAGTGGATGCTTCTGTTGTGTTTTACATTTCATTGAGAGGCTAAGTATATGTCTGTAGTGTCATTTTTTTTTTGGATAAGTTATTTAAACTTGGCTTCAGTAATGACAGAATAATGCAAAGGGATTTTACAGTGAATGCATCCCATCTGAACTAAGGTAGTCTGGTAGGTGAGTCAGCTGTTTAAAATCGAACAGTCTCAGCACAGGAATGGCAAAAATCTGTGTTTTGTATGGTGACTTAAATGTTATGTGCTGGGTTCTTTGAGTTACTGCAAGTTTGCTTAACCCCTGTTACAGAAAGTATGCTTTCAAGGTCTTCCATTTGTTTTCTTGGGTTTGTGTTGTCCGGAGCATGTTGAATTTTGAAGGCTGCTATGAGTGGTTGTGTTTCTTAAGTGTAAATGTTTGGTTTTAGGCCCACGAAGCCTCCCATCACCAACAGCAGGCAGCACAGAACAGCTTGCTGCCCCTCCTGAGCTCTGCTGTGGAGCCCCCTGATCAGAAGCCGTTGCTTCCATTACCAATAACTCAGAAACCTCAGGCACCACCAGAAACATTAAAGGATGCCATTGGGATTAAAAAAGAAAAACCTAAAACCTCCTTTGTGTGCACTTACTGCAGTAAAGCTTTCAGGGACAGCTACCACCTGAGGCGCCATGAATCCTGCCACACTGGGATAAAGTTAGTGTCACGGTCAAAGAAAACCCCTACTACGGTGGTACCCCTTATTTCTACCATCGCTGGAGACAACAGCCGAACTTCGTTGGTCTCAACCATTGCAGGCATCTTGTCAACAGTCACTACATCTTCCTCTGGCACTAACCCTAGCAGCAGTGCCACTTCCACTGTTATGCCAGTGACACAGACAGTCAAGAAGCCCAGTAAACCAGTCAAGAAGAACCATGCTTGCGAGATGTGTGGGAAGGCCTTCAGAGATGTCTACCACCTTAACCGGCACAAGCTCTCTCATTCAGATGAGAAGCCCTTTGAATGTCCTATTTGCAATCAACGCTTCAAGAGGAAGGATCGGATGACTTACCATGTGAGGTCTCATGAAGGAGGCATCACCAAACCATATACTTGCAGTGTTTGTGGGAAAGGCTTCTCGAGGTACTGGGGTTTTTTTCTTTTTAAAGTTATGTTCTCAGTGGACTTCATTTTTGTCTCCCAGAAGATGGTGGGGAGGGATGGTTATTTTAATAATGGGTATGGGCAAGCTTGTATTACTGCACAAAATTGGTGATAGGTACTGAGATCTTATATCTCTAGGTCACTGGCTCCAATTTGGTTCAGTTGAAAGGTGGTCAACATCTTATTTTGTTTAGGAAGTGCTCTGGTGCACTCAGCCCTGAATTTAGCAGAAAGGCATAAATTGCCCTGGTAATTGAATGTCTGGGTAGAGGAGTTACAGACTCTACAAACCAAGGAAGTATTTCTTCAAAGGTGGGGGATTCTTGCTAGCTTTTTATAAGGTACATGGGAAAACATTTCTTACCTACTGTCTGAGTGCTGAGCCTTTCACTCATTTTGATTAGATATGATGAATTCTAAGGCCCCTTCCAAATCTAAAGTCCTATGGTCTTATTTTTAAAATTCTTTACAATTAATATAGTTATATCATTCCAGTCACATTATTAGGGCTACAATTTTGGCCATATTTTAACTGTGGGCAGTAAGATTTAGTGTAATTTGGTATTGGAGAGGAGATAATCTTCTCAGGTAAAAAGGGAAAGTTTTTCTTTTCTATGTGAAAGGAAGGTAATTAATGCTGTCAACTTTCTTTAAACTACATATACCACTTCTCCCTCTCTCTCCAAAGGCAAAAGGCATATAAGCATCACAGCTGGTACCATCTCTGTATTTCATTACATGTTATACCTTTCTCCTTCACAGGCCAGACCACTTAAGCTGTCATGTAAAACATGTCCATTCAACAGAGAGACCCTTCAAATGCCAAGTAAGAGTTAAAATGACTTAATCTTAGTATATCACTTAATGCACATGATCCAGAAAGTATAAGCCAGTTCCATCTCTCACATTCAGAATGGTTTGGAAATTGTCAACTTGAATAATGTGGTCTGTTTTAAATGCTAAGTTTAGTTTTTTTAAAAAGGACAGTTTCTATTTCTGTGGTATAAGACCTTTTTAAAAAATTGAAATATTTTTACCTTTGTCAAGCAATTGTCCCTTTACCTTTTTTTTTTTTAAACTCCTTACCTTCTGTCTTAGTATGAGTTCTAAGACAGAAGAGCAGTAAAGGCTAGGCAGTCAGAGTCAGTTAAAGGACTTGCCTGGTGCCATAGTGCTAGGAAGTATCTGGGGTCAGATTTGAACCTAGGTTCTCCCAACTCCAGGCCTGGCACTTCATCCACAGTGCTACCTAGCTATACCCCTTGTCCTTTTAACAATACTGTGCTCTTAAAAAGGTCAGTTTGTATTTGATTAAGAAGACTATGAAGAGTTTGAAATAAATTTCTGAGTTGATAGCTAAGATTTGTTAGGAAATAACATGAATTGTCTTCAAATTTTTGTCACTGGTTCTTATCAGGTTTTAAAAAATATTCCTTTTGGACTATTGTGAGAGGTTGTTTGATAATATCTAATGACTTTGTGTAACAATAAAAATTATTAAAAAATTAAATACTGAAAGCTAAAGCAAAAGACTTTTTAGACATTAGTTCTAGTTTGTTGCTGAAAGTCTTTGACTTAATGTTATTGATATCACTACAAATTGGTTGGAATAAGTACAAATTATTTGAATTCAAGGAAAGATCCAAAAGATTAATTTTTTTCCCCTTTCCCTGAAATGGAAGAGACTTAGCATCCACAAAAGAGTTAAAATCACCATTCATAAGACACAAATAAACAAAATTTTAATAGTTCTATCTGTTTGAATAATGTGGGAATAGTGACACATAGATAGTACAGAATACTTCGAAATGAGTGGAACAGGATAGTCTATATTTAAAAAAAGTTTTCCTCCCTCATGCAGACATGCACTGCTGCCTTTGCCACCAAAGACAGACTACGGACACATATGGTTCGCCATGAAGGAAAGGTATCTTGTAATATCTGTGGTAAACTTCTGAGTGCAGCGTATATCACCAGCCACTTAAAGACACATGGGCAGAGCCAAAGTATCAACTGTAATACATGTAAACAAGGCATCAATAAAAGTAAGTGAAACTTTCTTATGCTGTAATATTTTGCATTGATTTTTTTTAATGTACCAAAGATGTTTAAATCATGTTTTGAATTCCTTATTCTTGGTCAACTTTAGTATTTTCAATTTTTATTGAAACCTCTCAGGGTGCTTCAAAAGAAGAGCATTTGACATTTCCAATATCTATACAAGAAACACTGGATTAGAAACTCCATTACTTTCAAATCTTAATATTTGTCTACATTGATTTGCAAGCCTCATTTGTTATGTATGTCCATGCTAGAACTAGCAGAATTGTTTGATGACTCTTTTCCAGTGAATCATTTTTCCCCAGGACTGGAATGAAAAGTCCTAATGTATTGCAACTCAGAAAGCAAAAAGTGACTGTTGTCTCACTGCTTTTCCCCTTTAGTTCCCTCATGATTGTTTAAAATAAAGAATTTCCAAAATATTTATATTCATCACTACCTAGTTGCATTAATGTGATAGCCTTTAAAAAATAACCTTAAAAGTAAACTAAAGCTCTGGAAGTACTTTTTTCTTCTTTTAAAATTTGTTTTCTAAGTGAACTTAAAAATGTCTCCCCAAAGATATGGAAGACTCCTTTTCTGACTCTGTCTCTCTCCTTAGAATGGGTGTAGGCAGGCAAGCAGAGCTGGATTACCAGAGATTGTAATAGAACTAAGCTCTCATACCTCCAGGTCAAGTTTGGCTCAACTAAAAAGTTATGACAAAACCATTTCCATCCTCAAACTAGTAAAGATATGGAGTTTCTTACCCAGTTAAAGAAAAGTGAAACAAATTTACTTGTCAGACTCAGGGATTAATCTTTCCCTTGCATAGATTATTGATGATATTTCTTGCTGCTGCAGTATACTGTTGAGTAATTTTACATTTATACAGGCTTTTTCCCTTTAATATCTCTTGTCATTTGAAATAGAACTTTGTATCATATTTGAGTTACTCAACAAAAACAACAAATCCTCAAAAGATAGATGATTAAAAATTAGTGAAATGCTTCATATGTATATTAAATTTGGCTAACTTCTTTTAAAAACCTATACAGAGTGAATAAATCAGATTAAGCATTTTTTAATTTTCTAGTGGTATTTTAAAGTTTAACTTTTAATGCATTTCATTATGGTCAAACAAGAGCATAGTTAAATCTTTGGATGATGTGCTTTCTCACAACAATTGTTATTAAATTCCCTTTAAAAGACATCAGTATTTTGAAATAGTAAGGAGTTGGGGTTTTTTTTTAATTGTTTGGTCTGGGTTTCTCCAATGTCTCTGCTCTCCTGTTTTGTGTTTGTTTCTTATTGACTGGTGTGGTCAATAGTCTTAGAAGAGAAGACCTTTAAAGGGAGCTATCTAAATAAACTGCAAAGATCATGAAGAGTAATGTAAGTGGATATTCGTGTCCAACTTAGAGTGGAGAGAAATTATCTGTTCCCAAGCAGAAGAGTGGTAAAGACTAAGCTATGGAAGGTCTAGTGATTTGCCAGGGTCACACAGGTAGGATGTGTCCAAGGCCAGATCTGAACCCAGGACCTCTCCCATCTCTAGGTGTGGCTCTATCCACTGAGCCACCTAGCTGTCCCTAAGAGTGTCTCTTTAGGAGTTTTGAAACAAAACAAAGCTTTTCAAGGTGAATTTTATGTTTTGTGTTTGTATTTGATTGGAATAGCATGCATGAATGAAGAGACCAGCAACCAGAAGCAGCAGCAACAGCAGCAGCAACAGCATGTGACCAGCTGGCCAGGGAAGCAGGTAGAGACACTGAGATTGTGGGAAGAAGCTGTCAAGGCAAGGAAGAAAGGTAAGAAGAGGTTTTTTTTTGTCATTTTATGGTTAGATAGGAAAATGTTTTATCTTGGTATGTCAAATAATCATTATAAGAGACAATGTATAACTAAAAGTGATAAGTTTGTGGACTGTAAAACATGATAGGCAAAAAAAAATCTGGTAAAGTTTTGTTGTTGACAATAAAGTATCTCAATAATTTTTTTCCTTATTGGAAAACTAGAATCTCTTTATATCTTTCTTGATTTCTTTGGTCTATGTGTTTTATAAATTTAGAGACAAATTTCTTCCTTGGATAGATACTCAGTCTTCTTTTTTGTTACCTAAAACCAGAATTTAGCCATTAATATCCTTGCATTTTTAACTACTTCTTTCTTGCAAAAAAATTTTCATTTTTAGTGTTGGGTGGCACATCATTTTTGTGCCTTTATCAGCCACTGGATAATTCATTTCCTTTGAGTCCCATTTTTCCACTCTATCCCTTCCTGTTCTGGCCTCTGCATCTTTTCTCTGCTTCCCCCAACGACCATAGTGCTGATTTCTTTCCTCTCTATGGTTTATGTTAATTTATTCAGTGAGGCTCTAGGATCAACATAAAATATTCCTTCGTTCAAAAGTTTATTGTAATAGCTGAAAAATTGAGAATCATTTGCTTTTTCTCTTATGTATATCATGTTAAAGAATCAGTTCAAGTACCAATTGCTCAGCATAGCCTGTTAGCTTTCTGGTCACAATGCTGACTTCTTATCTGGCATGGAGCTGCTTCAGAGAAGCATATTTGTCAGCATATCTCCAATTTCTGGTATATTTCCCCTCTCCCTCGTGGCAGGTTTATAAACTCTTGTTACTGACTTTCCTCGAATCCCCATGACTTTGAATTTCTTAGAAATCTCCCATATATGTTGCTCCACTGTCATATCCTGGGTCCTGTAGTTCCTTTCATCCTTTTGTGTAGGGTGGCTACTCTCCCTTCTCTCAGACCCCTTCTAAACAGTTGATTATTTCACTAAAGATAGTGGGAATCATAACCTTTTTCATACAGCCAATGGCAGTGAAGAAAAAGAATGCAGCCTTCCAGACAGGGCTTCCTCAAGGGCTACTTGTTCCTGTCTTCCAAATGTAATTATTTGTCATTTTTTTGACAAATTGCTAGTGAGGGAAATAGATGAGTTGGGGGTGGGGGAAGAATATTCTATGATAATGAATACAAGTATTATAAAGGGGCTGTTTGCTTATTAGTTGAAATGATATTCACAGAGCATTTTATTTAGAGGCCAGGAATCTTAAGTGTTAAATCAAGTCATATTAAAGGGATACTGTCAGGTATAAGTGATAAAGACCCCAAAAAGTATTTTGGGGAGGACAATATCAGAGAGAAGCCATCTTCATTAGCTATGTAATCACCACCTTTTCTGCTAGATATTGTGTTTCACTTTGCTTATATAATAATAACTCAACTGTTTAGGCTCATCCTTTGACACCCCCCCCCCAACAAAATGCTATTGTGTTCCCATTTACTGTACACTTCTCATTGAAAAGGCCCATAGATGGCAGAAAGCTCTGTATCCCTGTTCAATTTTGTAATATTTGCCAGAGTAAGGGAACCTTGATAAGTTTAGGACTTAAACTAAATTGAGAGTATCCCTTTAAGTACTGGAGCAAAAAAACATAATAAAGTGTGTAGAGAATTTGTGCAGACGGTATAGAATTAACCAGGGAATAGTTGCTATTAACTGTTTCATGGATGAAGCATCCATGCTACAAATAACCTGGCCCACTTGTGGAGCAAGTATATAAATACCAAATTTAGCTTCAAATTCATTTTAGTTCAGTCTATCCTTTTTCATTTTGTTAGCCACATCACTGGCAGCCCTTCCCCTTCCCCCCACTGTCCCTCTTAGGAGTTCTGTACTATGGCTAACCAGCAGGTGGTGCTGATTTTTGTGGGGGCAGTGGTGGGATTATCTTCCAAGGGAAAGTGTCCAGCCACAGCTCGATGAGGGAAGGACCAGGAACCCTCCAGCTCACTGAAGGGTCTCCTTGTTCTGGCCACTGGTTAACCCTTTTCTGTCTTCTTGATGATATGTGTAATATGTGTAAATATATTGTGTTACAACTAAACTAGCTGGTTAAGTTAACATAGATATAAGATAGGAGATGGGAGTGGGGTGGGAGAGGGAGTGGGGCATAGATCTAAGGGTGAAGGTTGTTTTTTTTTTAAATCATAGTTAAGAAACTTATTGTAATCTAGAGTTATTTAGCAGAAATGATTTTTCTAAGACTGAAATAAGCAGATAATTACTGAAATAGCTTTGCTTATCAGTCCCTAATAACGGCTTTTTAAAACCTTCACAGAATGTCAGTTCACCTTTGAGAAGGCTATAGAGTACGTACCATTCGGTATGTACACACTCTCTCCACTACTTACAATGTGCCTCATGAGAGGATTTTTCTGATTGTACGATACTGTGTAACCAACGGCCCAGCTCTGTGTAAACCAGCCCCTCTCGACTGCTGGTGGTTGGCTCTTCCCAGGAAAGCGTTTAGAATTCAGAGGAACTGCATGAAGTGATAGTGAGAATACTTAGCCCTACTGTGGTGCTTCTGCCCCACAGAGTGCCATGCAGACGTTAACTGATCCTCACACCACCACTGTGAGGTAGGTAAGTAAGTTTGATTCCCCCCTTGTGGGGGGAAACCTAGACTGAGAGGCTGAGCAACTTGCCCAAGTCCTAGAGGGAGTTAGTATGAGAGATAAGATTAGTACTCTGGAATTCCTGCCTACCCAGCCCTGTGCTCAGAAGGCATCTCTGTCATATTGACATCTTGGTTGGAAAAAAAAAGTTATTATTTAACTTATTAAATATTTTGTGACTTTTCATTTTTTTTAAATATTCAGATTTTTTTGAAATTTAATTCATGATTTTGAGAGTCTAAAGTCCTTTTCATTTTCTCATTTTAGAAGCTGCTAACCTGTGCCAAACTTCCACGGCTGCTACAACACCTGTGACTCTTACTACTCCATTCAATATAACTTCCTCTGTGTCGTCTGGGACGATGTCAAACCCAGTCACAGTGGCAGCTGCAATGAGCATGAGAAGTCCAGTAAATGTTTCAAGTGCAGTTAATATAACCAGCCCAATGAACATAGGGCATCCTGTAACTATAACCAGTCCACTATCCATGACCTCTCCACTAACACTCACCACCCCAGTCAACCTCCCCACCCCAGTCACTGCCCCAGTGAATATAGCACACCCAGTCACTATCACATCCCCAATGAACCTACCCACACCAATGACATTAGCTGCCCCACTAAATATAGCAATGAGACCTGTAGAGAGCATGCCTTTCTTACCCCAAGCTTTGCCCACGTCACCACCTTGGTAAGCAGTGTTATTAAAAAAAAAAAAAGTTAAAGCAAATATTTACCAGCAACATTTTTTTAGTTTATTAAAGCAAAAGGCAAACCAAGAAATTGGGGGGTCTTATTACACTAGTTAATAAAAGCCTAAGTAGCATTTTTCTCCAACTTGGGATTTTTCAAAGTAAGGTATGTAAAGTGATCACTGGACCACTTCCATTTCAAAAGGTTTTTCCTTTAACTCACAGCAATGTTGAAACAGGATAGTAGTTCATTAATGAAATACCACAAATAAAAACAGACATATGAAGTGAAACACACATGTGCAAAAAGCAGTTTTTATCCCAGAAATTATTCTGACTAGGAAATCATTTTGCTTTAAACACTAGCAGAACTCTTTGTCTCCCAAATAGGGTGGATGGCCGATTTTTAACCTGCCACTTCTAAATCCACTTATTGAGAGCTAGTGTAGAATTATCTATGTTTAATGTTTTTATGAATAAATGCATTACATTGTCATAATAAAATGCATTTCAGAGAATATGCATTTTACCTTTGGGAATATGTTAATTTCAGGCAGAATTCCCTATGGGAAAGGTGATACCAGCTCTGATATGCAAAGCATATGATAATTTATCATTCTAACTTCAACATATAATAGGGATTGTGACCTGATATTTGGAGATGTAAATATTGCTCAGCATATTAATCCTGATGGAGTATAGCATTGTAGTTGACTTTTTAAAAAAACAAAAAATAAAAAAAAGACAAAAACAAAAATTGTGTTTGGTTAGGAAAGGCCGCTACTGACAGAGGAGGAGACAAAAGTATGCGGACAGGTAGGCTCCTAGCCTAGCTAGACCTCTGGGGCTCTTATTCAAGAGCCAAGGAGTACTTTGAAATACTTAAGAAATATTGCTTTAAAATTGGAAGACGCTGGAGGCACTTAGATGTGATGTATATGCCCCTCTCTCTCCCAATCAGAACCTGTTGATATTGCAACAGGGACAGATGTGTTAGTTGCTCACTAGAAGTTTTGTCTTATATTAAATTGTATACAGTTTTTATTCTAACCACTAACTAGGTAGTATGCCCCTTCAGGACAAGCAGAGTGTCATTTTTTTTTTAATTTCTCTTTCCCTATTTTCTTAATCAAGTGTTGTGCAGATCTGTTGACTTTTGTAAATATTTACATCATCATCATTTTTCCCCCTTAAATTTTTTGTTTAAAGAAAACACTTCTATCAACTTTGTAGTGTTTTCAGGGAGGCAGCTGTCTGAGCTCCCTGCAGAAACCCTGCAATGATCACACACGTTGAGACATGTGCTTTTTGTTTCTTAGCAGAATTTTTTTTCTGTACATAAGGTAGAAACCAAAAGCTAGGAAAACAAGATACTCTTTAGACCATCATGCCACACATTCATGTTTTAAAAACATTGTTTAAAAGAAAATCCAAAACCAAGTCTCTACACGATCTTTTTTTTAAGTTGCAATTTGTGTGTGTTTTGTTTTTTTGTTTTTAATCTTGCAGTTGAGAGAAATGGAAATTAGTTGTGTTAATCTTGCAGAATGTTTGCAGGACTATCAAACTGGACGACTTCCGTTTGTACCCCTCTGTGTCAGTCCAAACATCAAAATACCTTGCTTTCTGAGGCAGACTTCCTACATCAGGGACAGGTATCTGTGTCATTATTCAAAACAGTTCTAGGGGGTTGAACTACATAGTAAAAAAAATAAAATAAAATAAAATAATAGAACTTAGTGTAAAATAATTTTATAAATGATCTTTTGTACTTTAGGACATTAAATTGTACAACTTTTGTATATATAAAAGCTTAGGAACTTTCTGTTTAGCAGGAAGGCAACACATTCCTACACTTTTAATGTATATGTTTGTTATAATGTCCATGTAAACATATGCCCTATGTTTGTGCCTTTTTAATTAGTTTGTCTCAATAAACAAAATGTAGAGAAAAATATGTAGCTATGACTTTGTTACAACTGTTCTTATCCACAGTTCAAAGATCTGTTTGTTTTTGATATGTAGAGCATTACGTATGGACTACTGGAAGGACTAGAGCAGGGAAGGCCCATGTCCAGTCTTGCTGAGGCATGGAATGGGCTGCCCGATGGCCACACCTGGGGAGGAAGCTCAAGTCTCAGCATGCAGTCCAGCAGCTAGGATCTGGCTCTGCCTGCTGGGATCTCTTAACTTTTATATGGCAGTCCTCCCCCGGGAAAGGAGATTTGGGGAGGGAAGCTGGAAATGCCTCTAATAATCCATGAAGCCTCAGGCTTCCTTGAGAATGGCCCCCAGGTAGCAGTCCTCAGTTGGGAAAGGGTTGGGCCCCCCTGGGCTAGAATGTGGTCATTTGAACCCTGAGAGTATTAGTTCTTTTAAAGAAAAAAGTGGAGATATTTACTAGAAATGATTGTTTTATCAACTCATTGTATAATAAACAGGAGTGAGACTTCATTGTATGACTTCAGTTAAAATGCTATTTCGTATGCACTCTTTATTCACTTAAGCTTGTCGGCAATAATAAAACCACATTGTGTCTTTTTGGGGGACTGGGAGAGGCAAAGGTGGGGTAGGCTGGAGAGCATGAAGAAGGGGGTTGGATGCACAGAGAAGGGGATGAAGGGCCATATGATGGAATTTGCCTGTGTCTTGGTGCCCGAGTTGAGTTTCTACTGTAAATGAACTGACTCAACTGAGGAACTAAGGCCTGTCCAACAGTGTTCTATGAGAAGGCAGTGTGTGTTCTTCCTTTTGGGTTGTAACCTAGTTGAGCTCCCCTTTATCAGATTGGCAGCTAAACAGTTGTATTAGATAATCCTCAAATCTGACATCCAGCTTGTTACGCTCTAGGGCTTGCTGCTTGGCCTGTGATCGCTTTTTATTGTGTATCCATTTCCCTCCTAAGGTGTGCTTCTAAATGAAGGTTTCTATGTACGCAGATGATGATTTTACTTGTCAATACCAGCACTGTATTACTAACATGCAAAATACTGCAAATTTATTTTGACAAATTAAAGTTAACCAGTCACAAATGTCATGGATTGCTTAATACCTCAGAAGCTTCATTACTTGAATAGGATGGAGAGAAACTTTGAAGCATGACTTCTCAAGGCATGAATGAATTCTAATTGGGAGGAGGGGGGCGGAACAAAAGGGGTTTGTGGGACCTGGCTCCTCAAAATTGTTGTGATGCCCCAAGGGAAGGAGCATTGGTCTTCAGACTGGGGAGAGGCCCTCTCCAAGATTGCCCTGGACAAAGCTTCAGAGAAGCAATTCTCAGGGGTTCATGCTAGTGCCTAGCTGTCACAGAACAAATGGTTAATCCACTCTCACATCTATGTTTTATTCCTTAGCTGTTCTCCTCACAATTTTCTTTGACCTAAAAATGGATTTAATCTGGACTTGCATGTTCTGAGGATCCATTCCACAAAGAGGTTTAAAATATATATGGTCTGTTTTCTATAGAATTGAATATAAAATGAAAGGCAAACCCTTTTTTAACCAGATTTTTCAACCTTTAAGGTGTGCTTGCTCTTTCCCCCCTCTTCATCAAATCAGAAAAACTGGATTATGAAGTTTTTCTTGGTGGGTTTTTAAATTTTTGTTTTGTCAGCATTGAGGAGGTGCCATTGCATAATAATTATTGGTGTAGTTTAGAAGTGCCCTTAGTGTCAATGAATTCCCAGTTATCCCTGAAGAGATTTATCTGCTGAATAGGAGCCCCTGCTATCCTCAGGGTGTTCCAGGGCCCTGGAGTTCTATAGTGATGTCCACTTGGGAGATTTCACAGTAAAACCTTAGGAAGTCACTGGAAAAAGCCACGGCAAGATCTTTTGGTTGGATACATTATGCTTCTGAAAATAAATGGGAAGGTGATTTTAAAGTTTTCTGCCTGGCCACTTCCCCAATTTTTGTGTCAACAGTCTAAGCACATATGCTGAGTCTCCTGGGTTCTGTCTCTTTGGGGTTTCACTTTGGAAGAAGACTGCTCAAGAGGACTGGATCTGGAACCAGAAGACCTGGGGTCAGAGCTGCTACTTCCTAGCTTTGTGGCCTTTTGCTTAAATTATTCTTTACCTCTCTTCTTGCCCTTGGTTTCTTAATCTGCAAGATGTGGAAGTTGAACTAAATGGCTTCTAACATTTCTTCAAGTTCTTATTCTTTGATCCTATGACTCCCTATTTGACTCTTTAATCTCCATGGTTGGCTCAATCTTGGTAGAATACTGGAAGACAATTACCCATTCCTTGCAAAAACAGAGAACCCATAGATCTCTGAGACAGGTCTTGGTTCTCTAGATTTGCATGGTTTGTGGCACCCAAGTTCCCAGGTTCTCTTGATTATACACTTTTGGGCTACCGCCTTTGCCCATTCCTGGGAAAAGTTTGGTGGTGAAACAAGTTGGAATGGAAATTTGGGATTTTGTTTTTCTAATTTCAGAGACCCATCCCCTATTATTTCCATTCCTGTTTCAGCTAACCTTTTGAATTGTGAATGATCACCTCTTTGATATATTCTAATAGGATTAGTTTTTCAAATATAGACTTTTCTTAGTGGGGTTCACTATATATTAGATGTGTCCACCTTACAGCCTCTCCCCACTTCTTTGGTCCAAAAGACCTATGATTTCATTGGTGTTGGGAACTCCTAGTGAACCCCTCCTCCCATATACACACAAATAAATCGTTCAGGGTCACAGATGCAAGCCTTGAATCCAGGTCTTCCTTGACTACAAGATAGGCTATCATACTTCCTCATCCCTACTTGCCAAGAGTTAAACATAAATGTTGGGAGTTGGAAAACTTTTTTCTGACATTGAGCTCTCCAGGTGGGGCTGTAGCAATGCCACAGGACTAGGGAAAATCAGAACAAGCTATTTAGCCAGATGCACTTCTTAAAGGTTCCCACATGTCTTTTCATGATAAACTAAATCTAGATGCCACCTAGGCACCAAAATGACAGGGCTTGTATTTTTTTCAATACTGGAGCGGAATGGAGTCAACAAAGCTTTAATTGACCCCAAAGGGTTGAATAAGGGCTCTGCTCAGGTGCCAAACTCTTGGCATCTTTGGACCTCAAAGAAATTCCTGTCCTAGCTAGTGATGGGAAACAGGTGAGAGAACCCAGCAAAACCAAGAGAGCTAACTTTCTAATGAGAAGTGAGGAAAGGAAGAAAGAATATGCCATGATGCTTCTTGTGGTATAGGACAGCCAGGACACCTCTCCCTGCTATTCTAGATAGGATTGCTGAAGACCCAAATGCTGAGAGAGCTTGCTAGTTCAGAGGGGCTATACTCATTTCAGCCCCCATCAATAGAGCAGAAAAATCACTTTGCCCAAATGAAAAGAGGATAAAATCGGTAGCAAAACAGTAGGCCAGCTTCAAGTAATTGAGATGATATTCCCAACAGATCATTAGAGGGACACTCTTCCCCCTTTAAGTCACCAGAGGTGCTCTCTCCCTTCTACTCCTATTCCCATTAAATCACCATAAATTTATCCATGCCAAGTTTTGCCACTGCTCAATTAAACTAAAATGTTCCAGTGTGGGTCATAATCTCCTACTAGGCAAGGGAGAATGATGGTGACTGAGGACAAGAAATTCTGGACAAAAAAATTTGTCCTGAATATAATAGACTTCCATTATCTCTAATGTGCCAGACCCTGGGAGACAAAGCCAAGATAGGAGTGAGTCCCTGCCGGCAAGGAGTTTGCATTCTTTGGGTTGATACAGCTTGTTCATACTAGGTGATTTGAGAAGGGAGAGAGCACTAACATCTGGGGAACATGGGAAGTGACCCTTGACCTGAGTCTTGAGGGTTCTAGGAGACTTAGAACCAAAAAGAATGCTACATATTTAGATGTCATCTAGTCCAGTCTCAGCATTATATAGATGAAGAAAGTGAGACCCAAACACACTAATACTCATTCCTATTTGATCTGACACTAAAGTTTGCTGACTGCCTCACATACATTATCTCAGAGCTGGGGTTCAAACCCAGGTACTCTGACTTCAAGCCATCTCTCCAACTCAGCACCCCACACGTTCACTCTGGAGACGGAGGACAGCTAGAGAGGAGGCGTCCAGCTAGGAAATCACCCAGCAGAGCAGTTTGACTGGACATGGAAAACTTTGAAGGGAACTTCACAAAAGAAGGCCAGATTGTGGAGAACTAGGCTGAGGGTGCTGGGGGGGGGGGGTATAGTGGGGGGTATAGTGGGGAGGGACAAAGAGAGATGATGGGCTCTGCTAGAGGTGAGGATGGGGACCCTCGCTGGCTCATTCTCTAGGGCAGATAGTAGCAGGGGCTTGAACCCCCCAGACACAGCCTCAGTCTTGACTTAGATTCCTGGGTTGCTCTGGGTAGTTCTTGTCCCAAATGGGGAGATGAATGAATCTACCTTCCTACCTACTAGCTAGCACGCCATCTACTTACTACTCTATCCTTCAATCAAGCACAATTTGTTCAGATAACTGCCTATAGGGAAGGGAAAAGGAAGAAGCCCTATCAGAACTGAGTGCACCGTAGATTTTTTAACTACAGTTTTCTAATTTTCATCTTAAAATAAGTTTCTATTTAGTGACTTTTTTTATTCAAAAGTTTTTCCATCATCATTCCCTTTCCCAGACAGCCAACCCATGTAACAAACACTATTTTTAGGGACAAAAAAGAGAAAAATGAGCAAAATTGATCGGTACATCGGAAAAGCCTGAAAACCTACAGACTTCCTGGGATTTTCCAAGTACCTTTATATCATCAGCAAATGGACATAGTCCATTTAACTCCTCAAGCTAGCTCTCCACCTTTAACTTCTTTTTCATCTTCTTTCTATTGCCAGCAGTGGGGAGAGGGGACATCCTTGAGCATATGACTTGTATTGCATTCCAGTGCAGCTCACAGTGTCGGGGCTTTGTTCTGACTGGCCTTAGAGCTCAGGGAACCAGGCTGAGGGAGGTCGTGGAATTTCCCTGCCTGGGGATCTCTGAAGGACCTATTTGGTGTGGGATGGCTTAGGGACCATTTTTGCCTGGAGTAGAATGAACGAGACGACCTCTTACCAGTGTCTTTCCAGCACTGGGGACGTCTAAAATGGCACCATAACAGAATTGACTCTCCTAGACCGGTTGCTCCCTTTCCTCAGGGAGCTCCAGGTCTGGGACAGGTTTGGGGTGAGTGATTGCAACCCATGCATTAACCCAGGGCAGTTAAAAAACCAAACCAATAAGAACTCCCATTTCAATAGTCTTTGCATCCATTCCCCCATTCCATCCTCCCACCAATCTTCAAAGGTAGGTGCTATACTTCATTCCATTTTACCGAAGCACAGAGAAAGAAGTCAATGATTTGTGGCGAGTAAATGTCCCAGGCAATCTGCCCCAAACCCAGACTATTCGCTGCATCCACGGGGCCTCGTGGCTCCGCTCTCTCCAGGGACTGAGGCCCCCTCATGGGGGCATTTTGCTTCCTTTTTTCCCCGGAGACATTGGAATCCCCTGAAATCACTGAACTTCTGTGGGTGAAGACCCTTATCAGCAGCACCCCAAGGAACCTCCTCAGTGAAAGTGTTCTGTTGCTATCATGGGGAGGTGGAGATGGAGTATTGAAAAATGAAAGAAAACAGCCTTGGTCTGAGCCTCTGGGCATTCTCCTGCCTCCCTGGCCACTCAGGCTACCTCACAGAAGTAGCTTCATTTGAATTCTTTCTTCCTCTGCACTCCTAAACTGTTTCCACAGATTTTTTTTAAACCCTTACCTTCCATCTTGTAATTAATACTGTGTTTTGGTTCCAAGGCAGAAGGGCTTAGGCAATGGGGATCAAGTGACTTGCCCAGGGTCACACATCTAGGAAGTGTCTTGAGGCCAGACTTGAACCCTTGACCGCCCATCTCTGGGCTACAGAAGGAGATTCCAGGAGCTCTTCTTTGACTTTCACAATCCCAAGAGTTGAGAAGGTCTTCCTTGTGTCTAACTGAAACCATCTTTCTGTAGTGGGAACATGCCATGCCCTTTATTTACAGGTCATTCATGCTTCCATACACATGCTACATCTCTAGTAGATAGTAGAACTAGTTCCTCATCTTTTCAGAGGACAGAAAAGTGAAGCTGACAGCTAAGCTGACCAGAAAAAAGTCAGGAAATCCTTCTGTCCTCCCTCCAGAGCAGGCCCACTATTTCTGCCAGGTCTGATCACCAACAGTTTCTCAACTTCCTCTGCTCCCTTCTGGACTCACAGATGGCCTAGAGATGAGGGGAGGCAGAGGGTATTAGCAAGGTAGATCAGCCAGTGGATCAAAAAGTCTGGGTGGGCTTTTTTTTTTCATATCTAGATTTTTCTTTTTAAACCCTTACCTTCCGTCTTGGAGTCAATACTGTGTATTGGTTCCAAGGCAGAAGAGTGGTAAGGGCTAGGCAATGGGGGTCAAGTGACTTGCCCAGGGTCACACAGTTGGGAAGTGTCTGAGGTCAGATTTAAACCCAGGACCTCCCGTCTCTAGTCCTGGCTCTCTATCCAGTTGCCCCCTTAATATCCAGATTTTAAGAAGTAGTGCCAGTATGTTTGCCACAATTCTAAATAGATAGATGATTAGGGAACATGAGCTTAATTTATTAAATTATTTTCTTCCATGATAAGGCAGACTGAATCAGTAGGAAGGGCATCAAAGGAGTCAGGTCTACAAAAGGGTTTAGGGGAATGGGGAATGGGAGTAGGCCACAAATAGTGCATTTTATTTGCTTTGTCGCTTTGCCAAGGAGATTGGCCGGTTATTAAGTGGCACTCGGTGGCCTCTGAAGCTTGGGGCGAAAGTGGGGAGGCTAACGGATCTGGTCTCCGGCTCAGGAATAATACCAGGCTCAGCCCTGCTTATTAGAGGAGCTTCAATTTTTTTTTCATTTGAGGGAAGGCAGGAGGAGGAAGAAAGCTGCATTCCTGGGTTTTCCCACTGGGCTTGTAGGAAATAAGAGAGCTCAAGGAAAACAAGCTGTGAGCACATGGGCCTATGCACTCTCCACTTTCTTCCAGGACAACAATATAGTGCCTTGGTAACCGGCCGTTGTGTAACTCAAGTGAAGACTTTCCATGAAAGAACATGATGTTTCAACATTTCCATTGGGTCGGGCGGGAGCCAGGCTCCCTGGGGGCCCTGGCAAGAAGCCCCCATTTGCTAGTAGTCAGAGGCAGAGCCCCAGGCTCCTCCTCTCCCTCTTTCCCTTTTGAGCTCAGGATTCTCTCCTCAGCAAGTTTTCTTCTCTGTCTGAAGGAATGGGACAATCTCCCCAAGCAGGCAGGACCCATCCCCATGGACCCCGAAGAACAGTGTCTAGGAACTTGGGATAATTCTCTTCCTAGACACAGGTCTTATCATCCTTCTTCTTCTCATTGCTCATCTTTTTTTCTTTTCTTTTTTTTAACAGTTCAGATAGAACTGTTCCTAGAACAAATCACGATTCTCTGGTTTTTAAATACGCCACAAATTATTGCCCAGGTGGAAAAAATCAACTGCTTTTGACGATAAATATTGGGTTAAAATTAGCTTATCCTCTGTAAATTCACCAAAAGCCTCTTTAGGAAGACTCCAGTAGCAGATGGACAAGGGGGCTGATACCCCATCCTTTCCCTATATAACTTGGATTTCTTCTACTAGGTTATATGTGTGTGTATGTTTTGAACCCTAACTTTCTATCTTAGAATTGATATTAAGTATTGGTTCTAAGGAAGAAGAGAAGTAAAGGACTAGCAATTGGGTTTAAGTGACTTGCCCAGGGTCACATAGCTAGGAAGTGTCTGAGGCCATATTTGAACCCAGGACCTCTCATCTCCAGACTTAGCACTCTATCTACTGAACCACCCAACTGCCCCTAAGCCTTATATTTTGAAAGCTTTTTGTTTTTTGCCTCTCTTTCTCTGTCTCTGTTTCTATCTGTCTGTTTACCTACCTTCCTAGCTATCTGGCTTTAGATAAGCTTTATCTATCTATCTATCTATCTATCTATCTATCTATCTATCTATCTATCTATCTATCTGTCTGTCTGTCTGTCTGTCTATTCTATCATCTATCTGTCTGTCTATTCTATCTATCCATTCTATCTATCATCTATCTGTCTGTCCATTCTATCTGTCCATTCTATCTATCTATCTATCTATCTATCTATCTATCCATCCATCTATCTGTCTGTCCATTCTATCTATCTATCTATCTATCTATCTATCTATCTATCTATCTATCTATCTATCTATCTATCTATCTATCTATCCATTCTATCTATCATCTATATATCTGTCTCTCCATACTGATCTATCTATCTATCATCTATCTGTCTGTCTATTCTATCTATCCATTCTATCTATCATCTATCTGTCTGTCCATTCTATCTGTCCATTCTATCTATCTATCTATCTATCTATCTATCTATCTATCTATCTATCTATCTATCTATCCATCCATCTGTCTGTCCATTCTATCTATCTATCTATCTATCTATCTATCTATCTATCTATCTATCTATCTATCTATCTATCTATCTATCTATCCATTCTATCTATCATCTATATATCTGTCTGTCCATTCTATCTATCTGTCTGTCTGTCTGTCTGTCTGTCTGTCTGTCTGTCTGTCTATCTATCTATCTACCTACCTATCTATCTATCTACCTATCTATCTATCTACCTATCTTCTCTCTGACTGCCTATCTATTGTAACTATTATCTATCTATTCATTCACCCATCTTTTTATTTATCATCTATCTTTCTACCTACCTACTTATCTATCCTTCTAATTTATTTGTCTATCTACCTACATACACACATGCTCATGCATTTATCCACACATATACACTCACACACATATACGCACACTCAGAATTATATATACATACACACTATATTCATTTATACACCCTCATGCATGTACATATGTATACATGTATGTGGACACACACATATATCTGGAGTTTGTAATGAGGTCCATAAATTTTGTTTTTAAACTATTTCAAGAACTATTTTTCAGTAAAATTGTTCTCCTTTATAATCCTCTATTTTTTTCTGCATTTAAAAACATGATTCTGAAAAGAGCTTCAGAAACTCCACTAGACTGCCAAAGGGGTCCATGACCCCAAAAAAGTGAAGAACTTCCTCTGATAAATATTATTTCATAGATTTTTCTCCCCTCAAAAGCACTATGAAGTTAAGTAGGTTAAGTATTAGTATGTAAATCTTGGATAAGAAAATTGAGTTTCAGAGAATTTAAAGAGATTTCCTAATACCCTGTAGTTAGTAAGCAGCAGAGTTGGCATTTGAGCCCACATCATCATAACCATAGGACCAACTCAGAGGCAATCACCCTAGAGTGGGGGCTAGAGGCAGCATCGAAGCCACAGAAATCTGGAATTGAGCCCATTGTGATCCATACTGGTTTGGTGATCCCTAGAAGTTATTTAACCTCTAAACTCTGGCAACTCTCTCTCTCTCTCTCTCTCTCTCTCTCTCTCTCTCTCTCTCTCTCTCTCTCTCTCTCTCTCTCTCTCTCTCTCTCTCTGTCTCTCTCTCTGTCTCTGTCTTTGTCTCTCTCTCTGTCTCTCTCTCTGTCTCTCTCTATCTCTCTCTTTCTGTCAACCTTTACCTTCAGTCTTAGAATCAAAACTTTGTATTGGTTTCAAGGCAGAAGAGCCATAAGAACTAGGCAATGGGGGTTAAGTGACTTTCCCAGGGTCACACAGCTAGGGAACAACTCTCTTAAGATGTATTACAGAGAAGGTATAGCCCTGTACTGGTAGGGAGAGTTTCCTATAGCAATAAAACAAGAGTTCTATTCTCTAGTCTATGATAAGTAATAGTACTAGCTAGTCTATTAATAATAATATTTATAAGCCATTTTTCCAGTACTATAGAGTTTTTAAGAAAATATTTTATTTTCCCCCAATTACACATAAAGAGAACTTTAACTTTCTTTACAAAATTTTGAGGCCAAATTCTACCATATAACTTATTATGTATTATTGTCACATTTATTGAGCCCTTCAAGGTTTACACATTGCTTTTCCTCACAGCAATTCTGCAGGAAGGTTGTGTGAGTGATAATTAGCCCCATTTTGCAGTTGAAGAAATAGGCTCAGAGAGATCATGTCCTTACAGCCAGTAGGTGTCAAAGTCAAGACTTGAACTGACATCTCTGCTGTCTCTAAGTCTAACCCTCTTCCCACTTCTCTACACTGCCTTTACCTATTTGATCCTCAGAGCAACCCTGGGAGCAGATATCACAATATTATCCCCATTTTACAGATGAGGAAACTGAAACTCCCAAGGTCATAAATTAGAATATGGGCTTTTGCATTTGACGTCTAAGGCCAGTCTCACCACACCATTGTGTGTCTCATCCAGTCGAAGGACTCTAGAGGGAACCCTAGAAATGAGAGCTAGGGGAGTTGCATTTCTATATGAGATAAGCTATTGGAGCTCCTTTTTTTTGAAAAGTCTTGCATACTTAAACAAACATAATGAATTAGGGAAAATAAAATATGGTTTCTTTAAGGGGAAAAAATTGCCTGAGAGTCTATAAGAGTTCTCTGAGAGGACAACAATAAGGGTGAGATATATTTGGACCTTCAGAAAGTCTTTAGGAAGATTCCAGCCCAAAGAAAATGAAATAAATTGATTCATCATAGTACTATAGGGAATATTTTAGCATCACTAAGCAGACCTGAATTCACATCTGGCATCAGACATTTATTAGCTGGGTGATCTTGGGAAAGTCACTTAATCTCTATCTCCCTCAGTTTCTTCATCTTTAAAATGGGGTAATAATAGTACTCCAACTCTCAAGGTAGTTGTAAGGATCAAATGAGGCAATATTTATAAAGAACTTTGCAAATTGTAAATCACTATATAATACTAGTTATTTTTATTATTACTACCAATAAATAGGAAATTGGTTTAAAGATAAAATATGATATTGGAATAAATGGGAATTTTTTTTGCCTATAGCATGAAGAAATATAAGCAATTGGGAGCTGCCTGAGACCAGTGCTGGGTCAGGACTGTCTTGATGATAATACTAATACCTTTTTAAAATAAAAAAAATAACATAGAGGAAGGAGTCTGTGCAAATCAAAATCTCTGGGTTTAGAGATGCCACTAAATTTTCCCAGACCAGCAGATGCCACACTCACAAGACTGAAGTAGAGGAAGACTTTATAAATGGACCAAAAGGTAAAAGATCAATTTTAATGTGGGCAAATATAAAAGAAAGCCTTCAGGGAGAACTAACCCAAACTATACTTATAGGATGACAAGCTCTGAGTTATCAGTTAGGATACTGGAAAGAGACAGTCTTTAGAGCCGACATAGACTCCTACCCAGAGGCTACTACCAGTTCAATGTACCAGAAAAAAATAAAGGGCTGGGCATTATCAGAAAGGATATTGGGAACAGGCCAGGAAACATTGCCCTTTCTTTGAATAAAACCTGGCTGCTTTCTTCTCAGCTGCTATCTGCCAGCATCGACTACCCAAGGAATTGATACATGCTGGCAAACTTGTCTGAAGTCACATTTGCCAGTGAGTTGTACCTGGCACACCTCTGGAAGGAGCTGGGGAAGGGCTGAGCTGAAGGAATGGAAGCAGAATTGCTAGTGTATGCATTTTTAAAATTCAGGATTGGGCAAACAGGTTTTAAGGCAAAAAAAAAAATTATGGTTAACTGGAACATAGTTCTCTCCTCAAGAATGACACAAGAACAAGTAAAACCCAGAGGAATTACAGATCCGTTATGGGAGGGGGTTTGGGGGAGGGCAGGAAAAGAACCTGAATCTTGTGACCATGGAAAAACATTCTAAATTAATTAAATAAAAGCTAATAAACAAACAAATAAATAAACACTTGTTGAATTAAAAAAAAAAAGAATGACATAAGAAGGAGTGAGTGTAACACAAAGAAAGTGCTAGATTTGGAGCCACGATTCAAATGATGCCTCTATCATTGATTATCTAGAGATGTGGGCAAGTAATTTAACTTTTTGAAGCCTCTGTTTCCTTACCTTGAAGGATGGAAGGTGTTGGATTACATGACCTATAATTTCCCGTCTGAATTCTGTTCAGTTTTTTCAGTCATGTCTGACTCTTCCTGACCCTATTTGAGGTTTTCTTGCCAATGACTAGAGTGGTTTGCCATTTCCTTCTCCAGTTCATTTTAGGGTTGAGGAAACTACGACAAACAGGGTTAAGTGACTTGCCCAGGATCAGATAGCTAGTGTTTGAGGCTAGATTTGAATTCAGCTCTTTTGACTCTATGCCCAGTGCTCTAACTTCTGCCCCCACCTAGGTGCCAGCTCTGAATTTAATCTCCCCAGGAGGTTGGTGAAGGTTGAGCAAAGGGATGCTAACATGATCTAGGGCAGGAATTCTTCATGTAGTATGCATGAATATTTTTCTTTAATATTCTGGCAATGATTTCAATATAGTGAGTTTCCATTGTAATCCTATATATTGAAAAACATTATTCTAAGAAGGAGATTATAGGTTTCACCTGATTGCCAAAAGGGAAAGATTCATGCCACATTATACCCAGAGACTGTGGCAAAATCGAATGTAATGGACTTCTCTATTAGCAGCAATGCAATGATCCAGAACAATTCAGAGGGATCTATGAGAAAGAACACCATCCACATCCAGAGGAAGAACTATGGGAGTAGAAGCACAGAAGAAAAACAAGTGCTTGATCACATGGTTCAATGGGGATATGGTTGGGGATGTAGACTCTAAACGATCACCCTAGTGCAAACATCAGTAATATGGAAATAGGTCTTGGTCAATGACATATGTAAAACCCAGAAGAACTCATTGATTATGGGAGAGGTGGGGGAGGGGAGGGAAAGAACATGAATTATGTAACCATGGGAAAATATTCTAAATTAATTAATTAAAGTTTCCAAATTTTAAAAAAAGGGTCCATGCCACAAAAAATTGTTTAGAGCATTTGATCTAGGGGATGGAGGAGTAAGGGAATTTGATGGACCTTTTGTCCTTTGGGCTTGTGTTCTCCAGGAGCTTCAAGTCTACCTTTGGGCAGAGGGGGGAACTAACTCTAAAAGAAAAACTTTCTGGGCTTATTCCCTTTGCTCTCAAACCCAGAGATCACAGATTCTAGGCAGTAGTCCAAATGACCATCTCCCTGGGTTCTGATGCTTTTCTAATATGTTGGCTCTATGTTTACTACATGTCACTCTGAGTCAATGGGTCCAAGAGACTGTAAGTCCATAAAAGGTGTATGGGGCAGGGTGGTGAAGCAAAGGAGAAAGAGAAGGACTTGTGTGCATCTACATCAGGACTGAAAATAATCACCAAAGTTTAAAAAAGAATTTAATGAGTATCTAAACCAACTGAGTATCTGCTATCTACAAGATACTGTGCTTAGGACTGAAGATAAAAGATGAAAATAACTTTCTTTAAGGAATTTACTTCTTACTGGGGAAGGAGGCTATAATATATATATATATATATATATTTTTTTTTTTTAAACCCATACCTTCTGTCTTGGAGTCTTGGCTCCAACATAGAAGAGTGGCAAGGGCTAGGCAATGGGGGTGAAGTGACTTGCCCAGGGTCACACAGCTGGGAAGTGTCTGAGGCCAGATTTGAACCTAGGAACTCCCATCTCTAGGCCTTCCTCTCAATCCACTGAGCTACCCAGCTGTCAAGTCTGTACAGATATAGTTTTCCTATCTGTGAAATGAAGGGATTGAATTTGATCATGAATTCCCTTCTAGCTCTAAATCTGATGATATTTGCCATTGTTTGATATGGAGTTTTGACTGTGCCCTTATTTATTTATTCTTTAACCCTTACCTTCTATCTTAGAATCATCTACTGGTTCTAAAGCAGACGAGCAGTAAGGGCTAAGCAATGGGAGTTAAGGGACTTGTCCACAGTCACACAACTAGGAAATGTCTGAGATCAGATTTAACCTCCTGCCTCCAGGCTTGGCTCTCTATCCACTAGGCCACCTAGCTGTTCTTGGTACTCTTATTTGAACCCATGTTCTTTTGGGTTTTCTCTCAGTTCTCTCTACTCTGCTCACAAACTTAGCTGAGCACTTATAACAAGGCAAAACCAAAATCAAGAAGGTCTGATCACATAAGCTCCATTTAGGGTATAAAACCAGACCATGTGGCTTTCTGCATAGTCCAGGAAAAATTGCTCATCAGACCAATTATAGTTCTGAAAAAACCTCCTCAAACCTTTTAGATAGAGATTGATGGAGATAGCAGAGATAGCAGGTGATCCACAAGGGTAGAGCTAACATGAAGAAGGTAAAAGAAGACTCTTAGTAACACTCCTACCTCCCTTTTCCTCTGCTCTCCTGCTTTTTTCCTAATGTTTTTTTTTTAATCCTTCTCTTCTGTCTTAATATCTATTCTAAAACTGAAGAATGTCCAGGATTAAGCAATTGGGGTTAGATGACTTGCCCAGAGTCATACAAAAAGTGTGGTCCAGAGATCTCTGGGGGTCACCAAGACCTTTTCAGGGTACCTATGAGATTAAAGTTATTTCTTATAATAATACTAAGACATTTTGATTTCTAATGCAGCAAACATCAATGGACATGACCCACATAAATAAAAACTCTTTGGAGGGGGTCTTCAATAATTTTTAGGAGTGTAAAGTGGTTCCAAGACCAAAAAGTTTGAGAACTTTTGGTTAGAAGGTTCTCTGTGGGTCCTGACATCTCAAAACTATGGCTGAAAACTAGTGAACTTAACTTTAATAGGTCAGCCAATAGATAGAATTAGTTCAAAGCAAAACCCTTTTCTAGGTTGTCATAGTGGAAAAAGGGAAGGGAATAAAGGTTTAGTAAGTGCCCACCATGTGCCAGGTACTGCACCAATATTTGGTCTTCACAACAATTTTGGGTTGTAAATGTTATTTTGGTTCCCATTTTATAATTTGACAAAATTGAGACAGTGACTTGCCCAGGGTCACGCAGCTAGTAAATGTCTGAGACTGGGTTTGAATGCATATTGTCCTGACTCCAGGCTTAGCACTCTGGCCAGGGTGCCACCTTGTATGAACAATAGCTTCAGAATATTTTCCCCATAAATCTGAGGTGCACTCTCTCAAAGATACACATAGTACCCTTGGGAAGAATGGGCACAAATTTAGAGTACAGAAGAACTGTGACACACATGTAGGGAACATATGATGCTCCACTACCAGAGGGCTCATTATTTGTCTGATAAGCAATCTTTCCTGGACTGAAAAAAGGCTTTCTTTTTTCATGGAGAATTTACACTGCTCTCCCTTCTACCCTGCTCAGATTGGGTCTGCCTCTCTTCTCAGCTGCCATAAATATCATTCTGTGAATACTTCTCTGTATCTAGCCTGGGTGTCTATGCTCCTTGCTAGGAACTACTTGAATCTTTGAACCACATGCTGCTGGTTGTAGTGTCTCTGCCTGAGAAAGTAATTCCAAAACTAGTCTACTTGGCTGACTTTCACTACAAGGGAAAATCCCCTCCTTCCTTGCTGCTTTCTGGTAGAGGTGCAGGGAATCACACTCTATAGATATGTTCCCTTTCTCAAATGCTGAAATTGCAGCTTGTCTTTGTTGAAATTTTTTTGTATTTTTTCTTTTTATATCTGCATTTTCTACTGCATTGCTTCCACTCATTCCACTTCCTCCATTCCCCTTCCAGGTACCATCCTTTATAATAAAGAGGAAAAGAAGTTCTGCAAAACTAACTTTTTAAAAAGCCTGATATTGCAGGGTTCCACCCCCTTGGCCACTCTACTGCTGCAAAGAAATGGAGGGATTTTCCATCTCTTATTTCTTTCTTGGGGCTAAGCTTGGTCATTATAATTTTTAGCATCATAAAGTTTTGATTGTTCCACTGTGTTGTTTTCCCCCATTAAAATATGCATATTGTTTCTTGGTTCTGCTTACTTATGCATCAGTTCAGATACTTCTCTCTAGTCATCATACTCATCATTTCTTACAGCACAGAAATATCCCATTACATTCAGGCACCACAATTTGTTTAGCCCTTCCCCAATCAATGGGCATCCTACTTTATTTCCAGTACTTTGCTACCATAAAAAGTGCTGCCCTTTTGGTGGACACAGAGCTTTTCTTTTTGTCATTGATCTTCCCGGGGTACTACACTTTAGGCTTTTACCTTAAAGGTCACATAACCAACCTTTTCACACTGCAAAGAGATGGCTGGGTTCTTTTTGACACAATACTTCATTACCTCTGTTATCTACTATTTGTTTTCTGTAAGTCTATCAACTAACTGGTATGTGGGGAGAGTCTGAAATCCCTCACTCACATAATACCTAAAAACAAACTGTGAGGTAGATGCTATTATTATCCCCATTTTACAGATGACAAAACTAAGGCTGATAGAGGCAGTGATTTGTTCCAGGGTTACACCGCTGGTAAATGCTTGGTTCAATGTTGAACTTGTCTTTCTCACTATAAATCCACTGCTCTCTTTGCTGCCTGCTTCCAGGTTTTCCACTACTATATGAGGGTGCCTCTCTAAAATATTACCAAAGGAAGTGGTGTAAAAGCTACCTGGGGACCTTAGAGTTCACCTAGACAAAAGTTTCACGTTACAAAGGAAGAAATGGCACCCAGAGAGATGAGTAGACTTGCCCAAGGTCATCCAAGCTAATAAGCAGCAGAACCTGAATTCCAGCTCAGGTCATATGACTCCAAGCTTCCACTCTTTCTCAGGCACCTCCCTGCCTCCTTACTGTTGGGGAAATATATAATATGAAAAGGTGAGTGAGGGGAGGTGTAAGAGATGCAGGCCTCCAAGGTTCCGCTGCTCCCGAGCATATACGTACATATACGTGTATATATACATACACACACACACACACAGGGAGGGAGAGCATTACAAAACAACAAAACCCCACCCCAAACTTGAGGAAGGCCTTCAGCTCAGACTGAGATTATTTCTGGGAGGAAACCGATAGAACCATACAGGAGAAGGCGGCACTGGTGAGATGCGGCCCGACCTCCCGGGAGTCATCACCCAGTTCGGATCCTTGGGGGTTGTGGGGGAGGGGTGAAACACAAAAACCAAGTTTCTTCTCCCCTCAGGCCTTGCAGCTGGCTCCTGCCTTCTCTCTTGGGCCTTGGTCCCTCTTCCTCCAATTTCCCTTTCCTTTCTCAGCTCCCCTCCCTCCGTCCCTCCCAGGGAATGGGGGAGGGAGGGATATGATGCTTGCCTCGGTGCTCCCTCCCCCGTCCCCCCTACCTCCACCCTCACCCCAGCATCTTCTGTTGAGGAGGGGTGCTCCTAATCCTCCCAACCTCGCGTCCAAAGGACCTGGGCGGGAGGGAGGTAGGATAAAAGGGTGGGGTTACCTAAGAGGAGCTACAGGCTTTGTGCCCCCTCCCACTGAAGGCGCCCCCTCCCTTCGGTCTGGTGGTGAAGGCCCTCTGGCTAGTGCCCAGTCTTCAATCTTACTCGAAGGACCTTGGAAGGCCAGGGTGAGCGGAGGCCTGGGGGCGGGAGATCCCCTCTGCCCTGGCTGGCTCTCTCCCCCTCCCCACCCCCCTGCCCCGCAGCCCCCGCCCGCCCCCAGCCCCGCTCCTCCCGCTCAGTTCCACTTGTGGTCTCAGCCGGCAGGGCAGGGACAGCTGCATTTCTCGCAGCGGGCCACTAGGAAGCTTGCCGGCGCCTCGCATTCTCCTCCTTCTCCCTCCCTAGCCAGAGCCGGAGCCAGAGCTAGAGCTGGAGGAGGTTCCCGGGGCTGCACCCCCTTCCCCAGCGCCGCGTCCCAGCACAGCCAACCCATCCCGCCCGTGGCTTTCTGGGGCCACGAGCGGCGAGACTCGCACTCCATCCAGGAGCCAGGGAGGAGAGTAGAGGAGCGCCCCTCGCTTATCTTGGGTAAGCGCCCCCTCCTCCCCGCTTTCCTTTCCTCTTCTCCTTCCAAGACTCGGTTCCTTCCATGTCTTGGCACCCACCCACCCCCCACCGCACCCCCTTCAGCACCCAAGCTACGGCCGGGCCCCAGCCTGGGAGCCGCGGGGGCGCGGAAGGAACGTGGAGGCGGTGCGGGGATGAACGTAGCGTCGTGAATTGACTGCCAGTTCCAGTGGCTGTAGAACGTTCCCTGGAGCTCGTGCAGCCGGGAGCCGCGTGCCGGCAGCCCCCTCCCTGCAGCCCCATGCTCTTCGCCCCGATCCCTTCCTGCCCAGTCCCAGCCCCAATACCCTGGGATGTGTGTGTGTGTGTGCGTATGGGTGTGGGTGTGTGTTCGCATGGACCGGGGAACCGACATGAGGGCGGGAGGGTGGTCGCGCGCAGGCGGCGCCGGGAAGGGAAAAGAGGCCTCGATGGGGCCAGGGCCGTTTCCCCGCCCCCCTCGCCCTCTGCCCCTTTCTGGTTGCTCCCCGCTTTGTGTGAGCGCCCCGAACAAACCCTCCTCCCAGCTTTTCTTAGTCCGGGGTGCAGCGTCGGGGCATCGGTTCAGTTGACCTGTGCAAAGGAGGGGCGCGTGTGTGCTGGAGGCCGTCACACCCCCCCCCCCCCCAGTTGGGGAGGGGAGGGAATACTTCCTCTCTCCCTCGCTATAGGTCAGTTGAGCCCCTTCCCCCCACCCTCTCCCCAGGGAACCAAATCTCTCCCCAGCCTGAGAAGGGAAAGTTCAGAGCTTCTGCCTCCCCCATGCTTTCTCTCTTGTCTCAGCAGCCTCTCATTATTCATCCTTCTGTCTCCCTGCTCCAGCACATTGGTGATTTGATTTTATTAAAAATTTAAAATTTGTTTCCCTCTTCCTAATCATTTTTCTCTCTTTTCCTGCATTTTAAAGCTTTTAAAGCTCCTTTCCCCTACTTCCCAACCTTCTCCACATTTTTTTCCTTTTTCTTAAAAAAAAAAAAGATCAAGGCATCAAGCATCCCAAATGGAAAGAGGTGTAAAGGAATGTGAGGGCTCTTTTCTTTTGCTGGAGATGGGGGGTAGGGGTAGTTCCTGAGTGATTTTTCAAAAGAAAAGGTAAGGCAAGAGAAAACAAATGTGCCTTCAGGTTTAGAATAAGTACCCGATAATGAAATTCGAATCCAGTGCCCTCTCTGGGACATGGCGTCAGGTGGAACCATAGAGAATCCATTGGCTGCTACCTGTTTTGGTTCATCAAACTCTGGAAGCTATCAAAAGCAAATCTGTGGTTCGTTTTATTGCTTAGTTGCTTTCCCTGGAGTCAGGGGCAGTATACACCAGATTGGGTGGGTAGTTCCTCTGCTTTTCTGACAAATGATATCATCCTTTCTTCCAAAGGGTGGAGGTTGTCAGGTTGGGGAGCTCTATCACCTATTTCAGTAGGCATTTTGTCCTTTTTCCCTTATGGAAGAAGACCAGTATTTGGTCTACCATGTTACCTTTCCTAAGGGAAATCCTAGCCTGTTTTTGGGTTGTTTTGTGCAACAGGTCCAAATTGAAGGTACTTCTAGAAGAACCCAGATTCTTTTGCCTTTTCAGCAGGGAGCAGAGTGTAAGGGTGATGGTGAAAGGGGGATTGTGGAGGGTTCTGCCTTTTGCTGGAGACATCATGAGAGTATAACTTACTTCTGGGAATATGGAGATAAGATTAGAAGAATGTATTGGCCATTCATTTGGTAGATTGTGAAAGATTAGAGGTGAATCTTCAAAGGAGATTGTGTAAATATTGGACCTTAGGCTGTTAAGAATGGTTGTGAGTGTGTCTGCTTGGAGGTAAGGAGAATGACAAAATTTCCATTGGATTACCTTCTAGATTTTGTGGTTCCGTTCAGTTCCTGCAAGGGAAACCTAGCAGAGAAAGTTTCTCTAATTGTGACATTTGAGCTAATGACTGGATAGAAAGCATTGGCACCTTTCTCTTTCATAGGGGAACTTTGGTTATTGTTTTTTTTCCCCCTTCTCTTGATCATCTTCTTTCTCAATTCTGAGCTTCAAATATTGGACTGAAGAGGAGTGGAAAGACAAGGGGATGTTGGATTTGTAATCCAAATTTCCTGGCCTGGAAATGACTTGGATAGCCTTGAAGAGATGGCACCCCTCTTTGCATCAATGACTTTCCTGTCTATTTGGTGGAATGGCTGTGGGCACCCAGAAGACGGCTAAATTATTGGAAGGGAGGTGGTTGGCAAGAGACTTTTCCATCTGCCACAGACTGTCCAAGGGAGCCAGCTCTGTCCCTTTTCAGAGTTTCATTTTTCTCATGTGGGAAATTGTGGTGAGGTCATTTCAAGAGGAGGAGGGTAGGTGATGACATCAAATAATGTGTGCAAATGATTGGCAGGAAGCTTGTGAGAATGAAGGAGGCTGTGAAGTGTGTTTGCCTGGAGGCAGAAGCTAGATGGGATAGAGAGACTCTGGAGTACAAGGAAGCTACACATGGAGATCTAGTGGCTTCAGGGGGTGAACAGAGATGGAGATAGAAGACCCTTCAGCACCCTGACCAGCCTGAAGAGTGAGAGTTTTGTCCTTTTCAGTTCTTATCTGTGCCTTATGGACTCAAAGATGCATACTTGTGGACAGCTGAACTTGTGTCTGGCTAGATTGCTGTTCCCGAATTTGACTTCCTGGAAGCCCCACATGTAGCCATAAGAGCCTTTGTTCAAAGCATCTGTCTGAGTTTCTGTCCAGGTACTGACTGTCCCTTCACATCCTCCCAGGGTGAGTTTCTATAACTTGTCTTTGTAGTTAGTTCATCATCCATTCAGGGTCCCTTGTAATTTTCCATCATTATCCTTTTTTTCCCCCCTTTTCGTCTGACGACGGCAAAAAGCCTGGAAGGATATAGAATGGGGTCTTGGAGGGAAGAAACAGTGGGATCAGTTTGTGCTTCTGCCATTGAATTGAAAATAATTGAAATTCACTAATTCTCTCTTCTTCTCATACCTCAACTTCAGTGAGGAAACCAGACTTTTTTTTTTGGCTACTCCTTCTAGCTAGCTATTCCATAAGGATCTCACTCATTTATATTTGTTGTTGTTCAGTTGTTTCAGTCATGGCTGACTCTTCGTTGACCCCATTTGGAGTTTTCTTGGCCAAGATACTGGAGTATTTGGCCATTTCCTTCTCCAGATCATTTGACATATGAGGATACTGAGGCAAACAGGTTTAAGTGACTTGCCCAGGGGCACACAACTAGTAAGTGTTTGAGTCTGGATTGAAACTCAGGTCTAAGCTTGGTGCTCTATCCATTGTGCTACCTTCAGTCTGTGTACAGAAGGTAAATTTTAACTGAGGTTCTTAGGAAACAAAATCTTAACTTGTGGGGATAGGTGTCCAAAGTATCTAAGCTTAATCTTAGAATATATGGGATTGTAGGTAGAGGTGTCCAAAAAGAGTCTGGAAGTAGTTAGCAGTGATTTAGTGTGACTAACCCCTTTCCCTTTTCTTGGAGATTGTCCTGGAAGCTGGAAATGGGAGGTGGTATTATGAGGGAAGGGGTACAAGAGAGGACTTTCCCTTTTCTCTGTTAATGCCTAAAAAGGAGACTAGAAGAGGAGATCTGAAAAGGAAGACATGGGGGAAAAGAACAGTCAGGGACTTCATGGCACAAAATGGGGGTTGATTCCTGCGAAGAGATAGAATTTGGTAGAATCATATTGGGATAGAGTTAGCAATATCTAGGGAATCTTTGTCTGGAACTATGAGAGTTGAAGAAGGGAGCTGCTCTATTAGGGCCAGTACTGAAGGACTTGTGTACTTTCAGTGAAATAGGTATCTAGTTAAAAGGTCAATGATGTGTAGTTCACTAAAGGGGGTAGTAAAAGGGCATGGAATGGGAGGCTTTGGAAAAGCAAAAAGACCAGCAAGAAAACAGCTCTGTGAAAGACAAGAACCCCAGCAAACTCCTCTGGGAAAAGGAGTGCTGGGAGTTTGAAAGGACTTTTAAGTTTCAGTTACAACATGACCAAGGGAGAAATCCCCTAGCCCAAATGAATAGGGTTTGGTGACAAAGTAGCAGAAGTAGGATGTTGTTTCCTATGGTGTTGCTTCCCATCTGTAGAGAGAATCAGAGGGGGCATGGTCTCTGGGGGGAAGGGAAATTGAAGTTTTAATTACATTGAGTAAGAAAGCAGAACTCACAACAAAATTACTTGCCTACTATGTGCAAGGCAGAACCAGAAAAAAAAAGGCAATCTCCTTTCAAAGGTTAGATTCATCTGTAGGGATACATCCTGAGCCCCGCTAATTAAATAAATAGCACATACAGAGTAAATACTGGATAATTTCAGGAAGCAGAATACTAATAAACTAGAGAGATCAGGTAAGGCTTTGTATAGGAGCTGACACCTTGAAGAAATCTTTGGGTAAGGAGGAAATGTATACCATTCCTCCGGGAACAATTGGGCAGGGACATGGAGATTGTTGTGAACGTGAGGATCGACTAGTAGGCCTGCCAATTTGGTTGGAATATAGAGTGTGTGAAGGGGAGTAATTAGGAGTAAGATTGGAAAGATTGAATTCATTCATTTATTCATGGAAAGATGGGTGGGAGCCAGATTGTGGAGGGCTTTAAATGCCAGGCTGAGAATTTTGCATTTTATCCTAGAAGCAACAGTCGGCAAACATTTATTAAGGTCCTGCTTTGTGCCAGGAACTGTGCTAAGAGCTGGGGGACTACAAAGAAAGGCAAAAAATAATCTCTGCTTTCAATGACTTCGTAGGATTTGTTGAGGGGTTGGGTGGCACCTAGAGACAGAGACCGAGAGACTGAGAAAGACAGAAAGAGGAAGGGGGAGGGGAGGAGAAAGGGAAGGGAAGACATTTGAATTTTAGGAATTACAATTTGGCCCCTTTGGAAGATGGATTAGAGAGAAAGGAATTTGGAGGCAGAGGGACCAATTAGGAGGCTTGTGTTAAGAGTGAAACAAAGAACAAAAAGGGAGGGGTTGCTCAATTTTCTAAATCCTGTGAATATCTTGTTGGGTTTGGGGTGTGAAGTGGAAGTGTGGTTATTTGCTTGATATACTTTGTGGTTTTTCATAGATCTTAGAAACATTGTAGCCTCATGTGGCTTCTTAGCCTGTATTTCGAACAGCTGAAGAGGGGAGAAAAGTTTGAGGACTCTTAGATAGCAAGTTTCTAGCTCTTCTCCTCCCTCCAAGGAAAGTATCAAGTTGCCAAAGAGAATGTTTAGATTTAGGTAAACTAAAAGGAAGAACTTTTAAAGGTAGGTATGAGGCTATTCCAGCAGATGATTAGTGTGAGATTTTTGGCTTTGGAGAGGGGGGTATTTGGTAGGGGAAATTTTGCTTTTGTTTTGCTTTGCTTTGATCATCTGGATCAGAACTCTTCCATTTCCAAGACACTGAGAGGAGTCAGAATATTTTAGAGCTGGGAGGGGTCTCATCTAGTCCAACTCTCTCATTTGACAGGAGGACCAAGGAAACATGGATAGGGAAATAACCTGACTTCATCTAGTGAGTGGACATATTTCAAAGCAGAGCACAAGTCTCCAGAATCCCAATTCAGTGCTTATTTCTCCAGAGCAGGGTAGTTAGACGTGGGTCCATGCCATGCCATTTAGTAAAACTTATGCTTCGCATAGAAGATGTACAAGAATCTCCTGGCAATGTATTAAATTCCCTAGTGAGGAGAGCCACGAGAAAACTGGAAAGTGGTTAATGAGGATGCACTATGAATATAGTTATACCCAATCTTAATGGAGAAGAAATAGCAGGGAACTTCCTGATGCTTTCTGCTTGAACTTGTGTTAGATACATTGTGTGTGTGTAAGCAAATAGCATTCCTTTAAAATTTTAATTTTTATTATTAAAAATTTCCCCATGGTTATGTGGTTCATGTTTTCTCCCTCTTCTCATACCTACTACCCCCCTCATGGAGTGGACAAGCAATTCCACTGGGTTGTACATATATGTTATCACTGGAACCCCAAATGGCATTCCTGATTATTTTTTGCTTATGCTAATAATTCCCATTTACCTTGCTTGAGTAGTTGAAGAACTGAAGGAGGGAGAGGAAACCCCAAAGTCTTTTGAAGGATTTAAGGAGAGCAGCCTTGTATTTAACAAATGAGCCCTGAATAATCCACAAACTTTATAATTTGTTCAGGGTTCATTAGAAATGTCGATTATATATTCATCCATCCCAATTCTTGACTCTATTATTAGCCTTTTGGTCTCTAGAAGAAGCATAAAGAGTGTTTTTCAGATTAAAGAAAATATGCAGAAATAACCATTTCTACACTGAGCCTGCTAAGATGGCATAGAGAGCCCAGAAAGAACCACATCCTATTCTCAGATGAAGCAGCTGATTAAAATTGAGCCAAATATGAACTGATGTTGATAATGAATTGAAAACACAGGGCAATGAACTTGGAGACCTAGGGTGAAACTAAATTGACTGGTTGAGCAATATGGAGAAACAGTCACAGCATTAAGCAAAAGGGCAACCAGAGCACCACTTCCTTCTTTCCTTTCTCTTCTCTGTCTCCTTCAGCCTTGACATCCTTAGTTCATTTGAAAATCTTCTTGTCATAAGATACTTAGTAAAATTATTTTTGCCACCAGCCCCCCACCTCTCCCCTTTAGCGCTCTTTTGCTTTCATCTATGACCAACAAACTGTGTTGGGACTCATACATACAATTGAGAAAAAAGCTCTCCCTTCCACAAAGATAGTTGTGGAGAGATGATAAACTTGGAGCTCACTTTTTCTCTTTTATGAAATTGATGTTGGTTTCTTTTTTTTTTTAAACCCTTGCCTTTCATCTTAGAATCAACATTGTGTATCAGCTCTAAGGCAGAAGAACAGTAAGGGCTAGACAACAAGGGTTAAGTGACTTGCCCAGGGTCACACAGCTGGGAAGTGTCTGAGGCCAGGTTTGAATCTGGGACCTTCCATCTCTAGGCCTGGGTCTCAATCTGCTGAACCACCTAACAACTCTCTTACATAGATTTCAGTACAGACTAGAACAGGAGAGAAGAGGTGAAGGGAGAATTTTCTCTAAACCATTGGCTGCATCTGCTCAAAAGTGGAGATAAAATGGAAGAACAGAAATTGTGGGGAACATCTGGGATATAGAGGAACAGAGTAGGGGTGAATAGAGAGAATAAGTGTTTGGAAAGAAGTGATTGATTGGGCAGCTAGGTAGAATAGGATCCTGGTTGAGTTGTGGAACATACAAGTTCAAATCTTATCTCAGACACTTAGCTGTGTGACCCTAGACATATCACCCAACCTCCCTGAGCTTTAGATTTCTTATCTGTAAAATGGGGATAATACTATAATTTTCCTCTTAGGGTTATGACAAGAATCAAATGATATGAATAGATATAAAACATTTTGCAAACCTGAAATTGATATGTAAATGCCAAACTTTCCCCCTTCGACTTTGTTTATTGATATTCTGAACATGAAAAAGTACAAAGGATTCAAACACAAAAGAAAATGTGTACAGCCTTTTAAATATTCATCAGAATATATTTTCTATTCCAGCAGATATGAACTAAGTCATACTGTACACTATCACATAAATACCAGCTTTACATTTTATTAAGTGCTCTGATAGTCACTGGAAAATGAAGCACAATTTCTATGCCTCCTCATTAATACCTTGGTTTGCTATAATAGTATAAGAAAGAAGCATGTAGCTACTATTTTCCCAAATGGGAAATTTTATTTTTTTAAAGTATGTACATGTGGGTTTTTAAAAAGTTTTTTTTTCCCTTTTAATGCAGAAGGTTACTTTGATCTTCTAAATGCACCTAAAGATATGAGAATGCTAAGCAAATTGATTTCTGAATAGTACTGGGTGGGTCCTGTGCTAACCATTATTAGTTTACCCTGGGAATGAAGATAGAAGTTTTATATAGAGGAAGTAATCAGTGATTGTGTGCATATACCTGGAAGGCTATGTATTTGCAAAAAATAGATTGCTGTGATTCCTTTCTTAAACAAAACTCATTTGTAGTGAGCCAGTGTCAGGAAGTCACATGGAATGTTTAAAAAAACCATTAGGTTACCTAGGTGATAGGGATTTTTCAGCACAGGAAATTTGCTTGGTGGGGAATGAAGGCTAGAGTGAGCTAAAGTGATATCATCTATGTTATCACCCTTATCTGGCTTTTTAGGGCATTTGATTTGCAATTAACTATTTGTGGAAACAGTTTGGAGGAAGCTATATGGTGATTGGCTCTTAAAGTACTACTGCTTAAGAAAACCTTTGGATTAGGGGGAAATAGGTTGAACTGAACATTCTGAGGCTTAGTTTATGGTCCCAGCCCTTTTATTTGTAGAGCCCATCAGTCTCTAGTTTGCATCATATTTATTCGGGATTGGAGGATTAAATGACTTGATTCCACAGTGGGTTAGGGTTAAATGTGAGATTTTTTCTTTTTTTAGTTTTTGTTGTCATGCAAAGCACACTTCCATATTGGTCATTGTTGTAAGAGCAAGGCGATATGAAACCAAACCCCCAAAATAAAACCATAAATACGCTGATGTGAAAGACAACTCCAACAGGTCTTTCTCTGGAGATGGAGAGCATCCCCTGTTTTAAGTCTTTCAGGATTGTCCCAGATCAGTGCATTGCTGAGAGCAGCCAAGTTTCACAGATAATCATGGTCCAGTATTGCTGTTATTGTGTATAATGTTCTCCTGGTTCTGCTTTTTTCACTCTGCATCAGTTCCTGAAGATCTTTCCAGTTTTTTCTGAAATCATCTTGCTTATCATTTTTGATAGCACAATAGTATTCCATCAACAACATGTACCACAATTTGTTCAGCCATTCCCAATTGATAAACATGCTCTCAATTTCCTATTCTTTGCCACCACAAAAAGAGCTGCTATAAATATTTTTGTATAAGTAGGTCCTTTCCCTTTTTTTTATGATCTCTTTGTGATACAGACCCAGTAGTGGTATTAGAGGATCAAAGGGTATGCACAGTTTTATAGCCCTTCGGATATGATTCCAAATTGCCCTCCATAATGGTTAGATCAGTCCACAACTCCACCAACAATATATTAGTGTCCCAATTTTGCCACATCCCCTCCAAAGTTTACTACTTTCCTTTACTGCCATATTGGTCAATCTGATAGGTGTGAGGTGGTGCCTCAGTGTTGTTTTAATTTTCATTTCTCTAATCAAGAGGGATTTCGAACATTTTTTCTAATAATTATTGATGGCTTTGATTTTTTTCATCTGAAAATTGCTTGTTCATATCCTTTGCCCATTTGTCAATTGGGGGATAAATGTGAGATTTGAACCTGGGTCTTCCTAACTTCAGGCCCAATACTACCCACTACATCATGCAGCTGCTAACCTTGAGTGTTTCAGGTGAATATTTAGTTCACAAAATCATAGACTGAGAGCTGAAATAGCTCTTAACAGGTTACCTAGTCTAACCCTTTGTAACAGTTAAAATTTAGGGAAACTGAGGCAGGTAGAAACTAGTTTCTCTCTGCAAGGAGTATGATATTTTTAGAGGTTTATTAAAGGTTGAGAATTTAAGAAAAATACAAGTAAGAAAGGCATGTGCCAGGTGGGCCAAGAGGCCCAATTCAATTTCTTTCACATCATGAGTCGTGTCTGCTTGCCAGTGGAGACAGGAAGAAAAGAGAGGCCCAGAAGCCTTTCCAATCAAGCCTTACCAATACCCCATCTAGGCCCAGGTGAGAATTCAGTGATATTACAAAGCATTCTGGGGAAATGGAGCAAGGACTTCTGGGGATTGAAGTCCTGGATTCAAGTCTCCATTTTTACACCTTTCTTTTGACAGATGAGGAAACAGGTCCAGAAAAATTAAACAAACTGTCCCAAGTCACAGTCATGGGTACACAGAACTGGAATTTGAACCCATCTCTCTGACTTCACATTGAAGACTTTTCCTACCATACTATAATAAGTGTTTAGTTAGCTGAATTGGAAAAAAAAATAAGATGTAGACCTACCATCCAAGATTTTGCAATCTAATTGAAGAAATCAGACATACATGACACAGCCAGGAAGAGTCACAAGACAAAATACTACACTTTCTGATAACTAGTTTTTAAAAGATCAAAATAAGATGAGTCATATCCTTAAGCAATAAAATTACAATGCTATCTAAGAAAAACATACTTTAGTTTTAAAACTATGTTTAGTTTTTTTATTTTAAAAATATATTTAGTTCATGAAAATGGTTTTTCAGTTTTAGGTTTCACTAAGTTGCCTCTTCCACAAAATAAAGGAGTTATGCCTGATCAGAAGTTGTTTACAATGTGAAATCTACAGATAAATCTCAGAGTACCTGTGAACTTAGGTGGGAAATATTTGCATCTTTAGTCCAATATTATTGGTTTCCTTGGCAATCCTATGTGTTTTATTTTATGTATTTAAAAACTCTTCTGTGAAGAGGTCTGTAGCCTTTACCAAACTGGCAAAGGGGTCCATGCCACACAAAAAGTTAAGAACCTCATATATGAGGTGAGCTGTGAGTTCCTTTCCAGCTCAAATGCTATATGAATCTATAAGATACATTTTTCTTTTTTTTTTTTTAAGTTCCAAGGCAGAAGAGCAGCAAAGGCTAGTCAATTGATGTCTTAGTACCATTTCTAAGATAGAAGAGTGGAGGGGGCAGCTAGGTGACTCATTGGTTGAAAGCCAAGCCTAGAGATGGGAGGTCCTGGGTTCAAATGTGGCCTCAGACACTTCCTAGCTGTGTGACCCTGGGCAAGTCACTTGATCCTCATTGCCGAACCCTTATCATTCTTCTGCCTCGGAACCAATAATTTATACGTAGTATTGGTTCCAAGGCAGAAGGTAAGGGTTAAAAAAAAAAGATAGAAGAGTGGCAAGAGGTAGGCAGTTGCGGTTAACTAACTTGCCCTGGGTCATATAGCTAGGAACTTCTATTTGAACCTATCACCTCTCATCTCCAGGTATGGTTCTCTATCCACTAGCTTCCCCTATAAAATACATTCTCTGGAACCTTTCCTGGATAAGTCACAGGCTGATCCATATCATCCTGGTGTTGAAAGTTTATCTAGTCTTGAAAAAAATAACCATCTCTCTAACTTATTCAACAAGTGGTTATCCAACTTTGGCCGGAACTTATTGTCTCCCAAAGCAACTCAATTCACCTCTAGATAACTGTAATTGACCCTGGACAAATCATTTTGCTGCTATTTGTCTCAGTTTCCTCAACTACAAATAATAAATAAGGAAATAATCCTTAAGGGTTGTTATGAGGATCAAATGAGATAATATCTTTAAAGTACTTAGCACAGTGCCTGGCACACAGCAGATGCTTAATAAAAGCTTCTTTCCCTCCTCCTATAATTTTCAGGCAGCTTTTTCTCCTATCAAGTCTAAATTTGTCTTTTTACAACTTTGACTTATTACTCCTACTTCTGTCCATTGGAACCAAGCAGATCACGTCCAATCCCCTTTGCATGTGACAGCCCTTCAGATATTTGAAGACAGCTTTTTTTTTCCAGTTTAAATTTATTTGTTTGTAACATTAAAGTTTCCATGAGGGACCCTGGTTCCAAGGCAGAAGGAAGTCTGGTAAAGATTGCCAGGGATCTGTGTTCTGTCCCTGTTCCAGTTAGCATTCTTGTCAATGTCTCCAATAAAGGCATCGATGATGGGAGTCGAAGCAAATTTGCAGATAACAAAGCCGAGAAGGGCTAAAACATTAGAAGCCAGGATTAGGGTTCAAAAGGATCATGGCAAGCTAGAATAGTAGGCCAAACCACTTAAGATAAAATGCAATAAAAATAAATGTAAGTTCTTATATTTGGAATCCAAAAAATAAGTTTTGTAATCTTGAAATTAAATGGAGGGCATAATAGCACTTACCTCCCAGGGTTGTGAGAATCAAATGAGATAATATGTGTAAAGTGTTCAGTACGATGCCTGGCACATAATAAGAGCTTAATAAATGCTTATTTCCATCCTGTCTTCTTCTTCCGATTTATAAAAACAATCCATGGGACAATTTGGGAGCTACTGTTAATGAGGTCTTGCTGGCAGCATTCTCTCAGTTCCTACAAGGCAGTGAGGGTAGGTAGTGAGTATGCAGGTAGATTAGGTGTTTTGCGAGGTGCTTTCATCTTGGGCAATAGGGGATGCTGGAAAATGAGAAGTTGAATGACATTTAACATGGCAACTGGTCATCATTTATTTTAGGCAGAACACCTAGGGTGAATATTTTTAAAATGTTTTCTTTCATCTCCACAAAACAAATAAGACAGTTTATACTATTTTGTTGTTGTCATTTCAGTCAGGTCTGACTCTTTGAGATTCCATTTGGGGTTTTCTTGGCAAAGATACTGAAGTGGTTTGCCATTTCCTTCTCCAGATCATTTTACAGATGGAGGCCAATAGGGATAAGGGACTTGCTCAGGTTCACACAGCTAGTAAGTGTCTGAGGGTAGATTTGAACTCAGGAAGAGGAGTCTTCCTAACTCAATGTAGTATAGAGAGGATATAAATTCCATGCACGGAATCTGATGTAAAAAATAGTCACTTTCTACATGAGACCTTTCCACCCTAGCCCCACTGCCATTCTTTCTCCCCAAGATTATCTTATATTTATAGATTTCTTTTGTATATATGTGTCCTCTGATAGAGTATAGTGTCTCTGAAGGCGGGGATCGATTCTGCCTTTGTCTTTGTATGTTGAGCACCTAACCTAGTGCCTGGAGTGTCTCTTGATTGATTGCTTGATGAGGACATCATATTGACTGGTAAAGCAGGAGAGGAGCTTAGAAGCCATCTGTTTCAACCTTTTCGTTTTACAGATGAGGAAACTTAAGTGATTTACCCAAGGTTGCACAGCTAGTTAGTAAAATACCAGAGGCCAGAATTCAGATTCCCCGTCTTTTTAAAATTTTTTTAAACCCTTACCTTCCATCTTGGAGTCAATACTGTGTATTGGCTCCAAGGTAGAAGAGTGGTAAGGGCTAGGCAATGGGGATCAAGTGACTTGCCCAGAGCACACAGCTGGGAAGTGTCTGAGGTCAGATTTGAACCTAGGACCTCCCATCTCTAGGCCTGGCTCTCAATCCACTGAGCCACCCAGCTGCCCCCAGATTCCCCTTATTTCTAATTTATTGTTCTTCATATCAAACCATGAGAAGATGTTAGCTGACATTCACATAACACTTTAAGGTGTGAAAAGTCTTTATATATGTTATTCGATTGGATCCTCATAACCAGCTTGGGAAGTAGGTGTGCTTTTATTATCTCCATTTTACAGATGAGGAAACTGAGGCTGAGAGAGGTTAAATGACTTACCCAGGGTCATACAACTAGTAAATGCCAGAGGTAGGATTTGAATTCAGGTCTTCCTGGTTCTAAATTCAGCATTTTTTCTACTATGGACTACCTAGCTAGTGTCATTTCACTTCCAGGATCCTCAAATTCCTCACCTAGTGGCCAATCAAACATTTACTAAGTGCCTATTTTGGCCCAACCACAGTGCTGGGGCTGTCTACCTGGTAATGAGCCTCTCTGAACTTACTTGGTTCAGATGAATTCCAATGCTGAAGGCTTATTGGAAGACACATTTTCATGTGAGACCTGCTAAGGTTCCAACTGGCTGTCATCATTTTCCAGGACTCATGCTCATTCCCATCTCATAATGAAGCACTGGAGGAGGACTTTAGTGGAGGGTTTTTTCCCCTTTCTTTTTTCAAATCCTGGTCTATATTTAGGAGTCCAGGAAGCAATTCTCTATCTCTACCCAAGACAGAACAGGAATAAATGGCCTTTGCCTACCAGTCAATCAATCAAAATTTATTAGGAGCTCCCATTATGTGCCAAGTACTGTGCTAGGGGATTAAAAAAGAGGCAAAAGACAGCTTACAGTCTAATGGGGGAGACAGCAAGAAAAGACATATATACAAAGCAAGCCACATACATACTAATAGGAAGTAACAGAGGGAATGCTGGAAATTAAGAGGGGTTGAGAAAGGCTTCCTGTAGGATTTTGATTGGGATTTAAATAAGGAAGCCTGGGAGGGCAGTAGTCAGAGTGGAGGAGGGAGATTATTCCAGGCAAGGACAGTTAGAAAGAATCTTCCCATTTAGCTTGCAGCCTCCATGAGGGCCCCCTATATATGCTATACAGGCAAGCCCAGTCAGCAACAAACATGGAAGAGAAGAGAACAAAATCCGCTCTTGCCTCAGTTTATCAAACCTATTCTCTGCCCACTAACTCTCACACATGATGTTTTGGGATCTGACTATGGTTTTCTATTTTGCCTAAGCTGCCCAGGAGGGCAGTCCAGGGAGGGGTTATTTCAGGGAAGATTACCCTGTGCCCTGTTACAATTTTATTTTTTATTTAATTTTTTAAATTTATTTTTATTTAATTAGATGATTTAGAATATTTTTCCATGGTTACAAGACTCTTGTTTTTCCCTCCCCTCCCCCCACCCCCTCCTAATCTGATGCACAGTTCCACTGGGTTTTACCTGTGTCATTGATCAAGACCTATTTCCATATTATTAATATTTGCACTAGGATAATCTTTTAGAGTCTACATCCCCAGTCATATCCCCATCGGCCCATGTCATCAAGCAGTTGTTTTTCTTCTGTGTTTCTGCTTCTACAGTTCTTCCTCTGGATGTGGATAACTTCTTTCTCATAAGTTCCTTAGAATTGTCCTGGAGCATTGCATTGCTGCTAGCAGAGAAGTCCATTATATTGGATTGTGCCATAATGTATCAGTCTCTGTGTATAATGTTCTCCTGGTTCTGCTCCTTTTGCTCTGCATCAATTCTTGGAGGTCATTCCAGTTCACTTGGATGTCTTACAATATCTTAACTCCATTGCTGTCCCTTTTTGGCTGCCATTCTTTCCTTGTGACTCAATTCACCCAATTATTTCCTTCACCCAGCTCTGGCCTCAGGGTCAAATCGCTGGCAAGAGATGAGGTCAAGTGCGCAATCCCAGGAGAGTAAATTTCCTTCACACAATCCCCCTTTGATTCCTTGGGAGACAAGCATGTTAAATCTCCTCACTTGAAGTTTCTAGGAGATTAACATGTTAGGTCTCCCCAGTGAATCATTCCACATATGTAGTTTATACATTTAAAGATTATCTTACTAGAGGTATTCAGAGCTGAGAGATAGAGGGTCTTGTTTGTGAAACAACCAGAAGGCCAATGTCACTGGATCAAAGAACAGATGCCAGGGAGTAAGGCATAACAAGATTGGAAAGGTAGGAGGGGACTAGATTATGAAGGGTTTTAAATGCCAAATGGAGCATTTGGTATTCACTTTTAGAGGCAATAGGAAGCCACTGGAGTTTATTGAGCGGGGTGTGTGGCACAATCAGACCTGTGTTTTAGGCAAATTACTTTAGTGGCTAAATGGAGGATGGATTGGAGTAGGAAGAGACTTGAGGCAAAGATATCCACCATCAAGCCACAGAAGGCATCTGGGTCCAGCTGAACCATCTTCACAGTGGCATTTATTGGCCAAATAGTTTGTCTCTATGAACAATTACTTTGTTGTATCTGGATTTCCTCTAATAGCTTAAATGTTCACATTTGCAGAAAATTTTGATTTTGTTGATGAGTGTTTGAAAGAGGGAACATTTTGCTTTAATCTTTTTCAGATTGAAAGTATCTTTTTCAGAGAGAGTCAAAGTAGCAAAACAGACATTTGGGTGTAATGAAAACATTTTTACAAATGTTTCCACAGGCTGGCTACTGATTATCAAGGATGAAGATAAGTGTGGGCATTTACAAAAAAAAAAAGTATACTTGGCTGAATTCCACATGTAATCAGTTAGGACTTATGTGTGCAAACATATTCCAGCACATTTGTACTGACTGACCCTCTTCAAATGTATGACAGGAGAGGTAGAATCCCAAAGAAGACCTTCCAACTCTATGAGTATTCTTACTGTATACATATCTCTGTGTTTAAGTGTTCAGGATTTTGTTGTTTAGTTGTTTTTCAGTTGTGTCTGGCTCTCTATGAATCCATTTGAGGTTTTCTTTCTTTTTTTTTTTAAACCCTTACCTTCTGTATTGGAATCAATACTGTATATTGGTTCCAAGGCAAAAGAGTGGTAAGGACTAGGCAACGGGGGTTAAGTGACTTGCCCAGGGTCATACAGCTGGGAAGTGTCTGAGGCCAGATTTGAACCTGGGACCTCCCATCTCTAGGCCGGAGCTACTCAATCTACTGAGCTACTCATCTGCCCCCCCTCCCCATTTGAGGTTTTCTTGGTAAAGATACTGGAGTAGTTTGCCATTTCCTTCTCCAGCTCATTTTACAGATGAAGAAACTGAAGCAAATAGGTTAAGTGACTTGTCCAGGGTCATATAGCTAGTAAGTGTCTGAGGCCAGATTTGAACTCTGGAAGATGAGTCTTCCTGACTCCAGACCTGGTACTCTGTCTACTTCACTACCTGGCTTGCCTTAACTGTTCAAGATACAGAAGGGAAAACTGAAAGAAGTCTTACTTTTCAGATCTTATGCAAGGTAATTTGAGGAAGGAGAATTAGCAACTGGGTATATCAGGAAGGAGAGAAGTAGCCTTTGAAGGATTCTGAAAATAGTGGTGAGGGCAGAGGCACTTCAGGGATAGACTTTTTGCAAATGGAATGTGTCTGTTTTTTTTTGTTGTTGTTTTTTAATAACACTTACCACCTTCCGTCTTGGAGTCAATACTGTGTATTGGCTCCTAGGCAGAAGAGTGGTAAGGGCTAGGCAATGGGGGTCAAGTGGAAATACAAACACATGTGGAAGTGTTTGTATTTTATCCTAGAGGCAATAGGGAGCCCCCGATGGTTTTTCTGTATGAGGGAGATTCTTTTAGGAAGCATGTGGAGGATAAATTGTTAAGGGGAGAGACTAGAAGCAAGGAGACCAGTTATTGAAAGTAGTCTAGGGGGCAGCTGGGTAGCTCAATGGATTGAGAGCCAGACTTAGAGACGGGAGGTCCTGGGTTCAAATATGCCCTCAGACACTTCCCAACTGTGTGACCCTTGGGTCACTTGACCCCCATTGCCTAGCCCTTACCACTCTTTTGCTTTAGAATCAATACAGAAGGTAAGGATTTAAAAAAAGTAGTCTAGATGAGAGGGCTTAAAAGGGGAAATATAAAGAAGGAAAAGAAATTGTAAAGTTAGAATCCAGTTATTGGACTAATGATATACAATTTTTAGGGGACTTTTGGGGATTTTGCTAGCCTATTCTTGTTTATTTGATTTTGTGACTTTCCTGAGACTCTTAGAATTGCTGTTTTATATCTATTTTATAAAATATAGTAAAATAAAATTAATTTTGAGATTTCCATACTACTGCTTGAGACAAATGAAAGGTTCCTTAGGATATTCTAAAATTAGAGTTGGGAGTCATTGTATGTTTTTTGTGTTTTGTTTTGTTTTGTTTTTTTGGTTGGAGACTTTCCATCCTGCCTAGCTGAGTTGCTTACATGGATGCAGCCTTCCCCAGAGACTAGGGGAAGAATGATATGAACTCTGGAGGTTGTTCAAGTGTGAAGAACACTTAAAGGGTGGGGAGAGATTGGAGCCAGGGTAGGGGACATAGATAAGATCATTTCATGGAATTATATGGGGGAGAGGAGTGGGAAGAACAGCCACTTTCCAACTGGGACCAAGTAGAGGCCACAGTGAAATAGAAAGGAATTGGAAGTAAGGGATACATTTACTTCTTCTCTGCTGGCACAGGACCCGATCTCTAAACTATCACTGAGTATTTTCCTGGTTTAGTCTTAGTAACCAGGAGAAATCACCAAGTGAAGCAACTCCTTGAGCTAAAATCCAAAAAAGTATATGAAGTCTTTATTGAAAAAAATGTTTTATTTTGTTACTCAAGATGGCAGGGGGTGGGGGAAGAGTTGAGAGGGAGGATAATGTGAAGCTGTTTATATTTGGCTGGGAAAAGCTTATGTGCCTCAATGCTTTCTCTGCTCTTATGAGCTGGCCAGCTTCATGAAAGAGTGAATCATTCTGCTAGTTTTCACCTTGGAAAGGAAAGAGAAGAAGCTGGATGTGGACTGAAACTAGAACCCTTCACGACTTGACTACTAGATTTAGAGACATCAGGTTCCCAAGGTCTAAATTCTGACTATTTCTTCTAAGGGTAAGATCTTCTGAGATGCTTTAGTCAAGTGAATTCTGGTCTTTTCTCCTTGAACCCCTAAACTGGACACCAGTGAAGTTTTGTGAACTTGAGATCTCAAAGGGAACTTGACTTAAAGTAAAATGCATGAATAACAAAGCTTGCTTTGGAGGCAAATACAAAAATTCACACAAAACAGTAAGTGATGACTGTGACAAGTGAGGGCCACCAAGTACTTGCTCCTGTCACCAGTAATTCATCTATCTTAGTATCAATACTAAATATAGGTTCCAAGGCAGAAGACTGGTAAGGGCTAGACAACTGGGGCTAAGTGACTTGTCCAGGTAAGAAGTATCTGAGGCCAGATCTGAACCCAGGCTATCCTGTCTCCTGGCTTGGCTTTCTATCCCTGAGCCATATAGCTGGCCCACCAGTAACACTTTGAAAGGAGCACTGGTTGATTGCCATGACCAGATCATCATCATCATCATCATCATCATCATCATCATCATCATCAACTCCAAGCAGGTAGCCAAACCAAATGCCACTAAAACCATTTACCTGTTGGTTTTAGCTGGTCCTGGGATGCTTGGCACAGCCTTTCCTTTCTCACAATACATGCACTCTCTTTTTATGTTCTTAACTTACTTTCCCCAAAAGTGCCCAGGAGGGAAGTAAAGATGGCTTGGCTATTGCTTTAATGCTCTTGGCAGTGGTCTGGTCAACAAGTCAACAAGTCCACTGAAAGGAGGAAGTGCTTTGTGACTTTCATTCATGAGAACATGTGGGACAGTGGAAAGAACAATGGTATCTAGGGCCAGAGACATGGGTTCAAATCCTGCCTCTGACACCTACAACCTTTAGAAAAGTTATTCTTTCAGGGCCTCAGTAATCTTTATCTGTGAAGTGAGAGGGATTGACCTTTTGACCAAATCCATTATCCCATGATCCTCATTTGTCATTTCCAAGAGGGAGGCACTGTGATACTGTGCAAATACTGCTGACTCAAGTCAGAGGAAATGGATTCAAATCTCAAGTCGTTCACTTATCACCTGGGATATGGGACAAGTAACTTAACCTACTTGAGTCTCATTTCCCTTATCGATACAAGGAGGGAGGTGACCTAGATTGACTCGGAGGTTCTCTCCAAGTCTAGATCTATGGTTGCTATGGGTGTGCCTCCCTATTCCATGACATATTTATCTGAGAAGTTGAGGAATTCTTTGTCTTGGAGACTTTCTTGATCTTTATATGAGGTTGGGAACCAGTACCTTAGAGAAACTTTCTGTGGATCCCCTCTGAATATGATCCAGATATATTAGACCGTTCCCATAAAAAGTGGTGTAGATCAGAAGTATTAGACTCATGACGACCCAAACCAGATCAAGATGTCATTGGGAAATATTAAACAAAATAAATAAAAATACAAAAAGACAGATATTACATTTAAAACTAAGTCAAAGTGCAGTCCCTAGGAATCCTTATGTATGGTTCAGTGGTCCTTTTTTGATTTGGACCCCATTGGTCAAATGATGGGGATTCCTATGGTCACTATCTCTCTAAGCTCTCTCTTTGACCTCACTGCACATAGACTCCACAACATTTGCATTTATTTCTCTTTAGTTTCCCTTTACTCGCCACCTTTACACAATTGCCATCATAGCCATAGGGCTTAAAGTTAGAAGGGACCTTAGAAACCATTTAGTCCTGTGCCCTTGTTTTACTCAAGAATTAATTGAGGTCCACAAAGGCTAAGTGTCTTGTCCAAGATTTGGACCCATTTTCTCCAACTTCAAACTTGGTACTTTTTCTCTGATGCTATGCTGCTTCCCTATATATTCCACCCCTCCCAAGCCCTTCCTGTTTGGAGAAGCCTTGGGGACATCTACCTCCTCCCAGTTAATTAAAAATTTATTTTATTGATGCCTTTGGTTTTACCTCAAATCATTTGTGAATATAGTACTACTTTCCTTCCAACTGAATTCTCTTATTAAACAAAGGAGAAACAGTTGGGGGTAGGGAACCCAACACTATGACAAAATCTGACAATATTGGCAGTCTTTTATCTTTGTACTCTGCTGAGAGGAAGATTTGTTTAATTATCTGTTCTAGAGGACCAAGTCTGTTTATTATAATTATTCGGTTTTATTTCCTTTTCCTTTACATAATTGAAATTGTATATATTTTTTCCTGGGGTCTGTATCATTCCCTTTATTCTTTATCAGTTCACACAAGTCTTCCTGTATTTCCCTTACTTGCACATATTCATCATTTCCTAGAGGCAGTATATACAGTAATTTTAGAGTGTCAGAGATAGGATTTGAACCTGGGTTTCTGACACTAGAACCCACAGCTTTTCTCACTGTCCCATTGCCTGCCTCCTTCCTCTGATGAATGAGGATCACCAAGTACTTCTTGAATTCAGTTGATTTTGGGGTGTAGTGGAACAGAGAACTGACCTTAAAGCCATTAAGACATGAGTTCAGATCCCACAATGACTCATACCAGCAAGTCACCCTCTTAGGGCTCTAGACAACTCTCTAGGCAACAGAGATTCTTAACCTTTTAGTGTGTCCTGGACCCCTTTGCTAATATCTGGCAAAGCCTATAGACTCCTTCCTTGAATAATACTTTTATTATAAAAATACACATATACAATATAGAGAATTACAAAGAAAACCACTTATATTGCAATACAGTTATCAAAATACTTTTTTTTGAAGTTCATAGATTCCAGGTTAAGGGCCCCTGCTCTAAGACTATAAATTATAATACAGTTACTGATCTGTGTTGATTGATAAAGGGAGTTTCTTAACCTCAGAGTTCCCTACATGAATGGAATCACAAATGTAATTTCTTACTGAAAAATAAGATTCAATTAAATTCCACTATTATGTCTTGTATCCATTCAACTTTAAAACAAACAAACAACCATCACCTTACTTTCAAATTCACTAACAACTTTAAAGCAGAAGTGTAATTGGTTGGCAAATAGAGTTAAGAGACTTGCCCAGGGTCACATAGCTAGGAAGTGTTTGAGGTTAGATTTGAATTCAGGTCCTCTGGATTCTAGGCCTGACTCTATCCATTGTGTTGCCTAGCTCCCCCCTTATTGAACTTTTGAAGTGTGTGGGAGATTGCCCTTTTTTTTTTCCTTTGGTGTATGAGCATCCATCATGGTAGGAGTTGGCAGTGGGAGTTAGAAGGGCAGAAGAGAGTTAGGGGTTTGAGAATTTTCATGCAGGGATAGACCAAGTGACAGGCCATCTATTGCAGAGAAAGGGAAGTTCTGTTTGAGGTGGTGAACAGTTGAGCTATGTCACTCCTTGACTTCCCTGATCTCAGTCTCCTCATCGATAAGAGGAGGTTGGGTCAGATGGTGTTTTGAGATCCCTTCAGTTCAGTATCTATGATCTCTTTTTTTGGCTGCTGCTTCAGTTTGTTTGGTTGGTTTTTTGCCATCTTGACTTGCTAGTAGGGTGATGCTCTGTACTCTTCTTTTCTCAGAGGCTGCTTGAAGAAGGCTTTCTCCCCCTTGTTCTCTGCCAAGGGAAACACTTTCCTGTGGCTGGAGGTCACTGCCAAAGTAAGGGCTCACTTGTCCTGATACCAGGATACACTGAGTTGCTAGAATCTCCTTATCTTTCCTTCCCCATGTTTTAACTTTGCCAAGTGCTCTCTGTGTCCAGTCTGGAGTTGCTAGTTTCTTTTGCTACTGTTTTTACAAAATGTGTGTGTGTGTGTGTGTGTGTGTGTGTGTGTGAGAGAGAGAGAGAGAGAGAGAAAGAGAGAGAGAGAGAGAGAGAGAGAGAGAGAGAGAGAGAGAGAGAGAGAGAGAGAGAGAGAGAGCGCGAGCGCGAGCGCCTGTGGGCAACAATGTAACCTGTGAGAGCCCTTACATTACAGAGAGCTAAGGAACTTCCATTGCCAATTTAACTCTGAGTTAAATGGACTTGGGTCTCCAGAGGAGAGTATTTTGGTTTTCTTCTGAGATTCAGTTGGAAGGAAGAACTAAAGGAGAATTCTGGTTAAATTACATCATCTTTACTCCTGGGGTGCCATGTATGTGTGTGTATAAGGGGAGGGGAGAATCCCCCTTTCTTTTATATATATATATATTTTTTTTTTTCCTGTTGTAAATGCCTCAATCCAGTCCCTGGCTTCATTTGGTGTTTGGGATTTGAGAAATCTGCCTCCAGCAAGGTAATTAAATTAGGAATTTTTAGGAAATGACATCCTGAGCATCTTAGAGAGGTGAGAAAATGATATGGATGATACCAAGGAAATCTTGGTAGAATCAAAGGATTTGTGCCTTGGCATGCCATAGGACAGTGGCCAGGGAAGAAGGGGACAAGGCCAACTATGGGCACTGACTGGGACTGTTACAGACAAGGTTCAGTTATGACATTTAGGCTGCCTCATTATTGCTTATGTATGTTAGAAAACTGTGTGAGGTATGTGTATGTATGTGTATATGTTTTTAGTGCCCCAAGTGGGCATATATGAAGGAAATATTGTATTAAGATTACAGAAATCCCTGGGAGTTAGAAGATGTGAGTTTTAGCTCAGGTTCTGTATGTGATATAGAACAGGTTTGGGCTTCATCTCCTTCTGTTTCCTCTTCAATCTCATTGAGGGGACTCAGGACACAGCAGAATATGGAGCTCTTTGAGCTCTAAATCTGCGATTCTATGATCCCTTGATCATCTGTCAAAAAGGGATTGAGAATCAATATTTGCTTTAAAGGTCCTTTTTGACCCAAATATATTCTTATATGAAAGTTTGTGTATGTGGGTTTTAGGGACCCATCCAGAGCCATAGCTTCAGGATGAGTGTGTGTGTGTGTGTGTGTGTGTGTGTGTGTGTGTGTGTGTGTGTGTGTGTGTAGAAGGGATTAGGGACAAATCACAGTGTGGCTACCCTAATCCCCTGACATGCATGTATGTACAGGTGACATTCAGGTGAATTTAACCTCGAGGCTTTAAGACACAAAGGGCATGGGTGTAGCCTGAGGGCTGGGAATCTCTAAGATTTTAGGGGGTTTATGCTATCAGGTAGACAACCCTACCTGAAGGTGTGACGTGTGTGTGTGTGTGTGTGTGTGTGTGTGATGTGTATATGGCTTCCCAAAAGACTTAATAAAATGGAAACGATTAAAACTGTACTAAAACTTTTGGAAGAGAGAGCCCATGTATCCGTGTGACACAAACACACCCACATACATGTAATCAGATTTGGCATCAATTGGCTAGGCTGCTGTCCCCCAACCTCCAGGACACTCTTCTTCTTCCTTTCCGCCAAAGTGAAGGGAAGCATCCTCTCTGTCCCCACCCCCAGCCCCCATATATAACATAAAGCCAAGGGCTAATGGTCTTACTGGCCAGATCAGTAAGAAGAATAATCAGGCTTGGCCTCCCAGAATGTGAGAGATTTCATTCACCCCAGAATCCCGTGCGAAGGGTACCAGGCAGCTTCTTTGAAGGCAGTGACAACTCTAGGTTCTATATCAGCCCTCCAGGCTTAGGATAATGAAAGTGCTTCCTGCTGAAGAAACTGGGAGAGAAGATGGGCGGATGAAAAATAAATAAATAAGCCCCCTCTGACCACAGAGCAATTTGCGGACTGAATTATTTAGAGAATGTGCTCGTTATCAGTTCTCTGGGGGAACAGAGCGAGGGAGGAACACGTAGTTAGGCAGGCCTTTGAGTCTGTGTCTGAACATTTCCCCTAAAGTGTGCCTTGGCAAGGAATCCTCCCCAGGCATGTAGAAGGGCTGGGGAGGGAGAGAGGAAGCTCTTTGCAGAGATGAGCTCCCTTCAGAAAGGGGAGGGGGAGAAACATTAGGCTGCCGTCCTCCTCTCCTCCCATCTCTGCTTTGGGTTGTTGGGGTAGAATTCATGGCCGCAGTTTAACCGCTGTCTCCCCAGATTCATCTGGCCGGGCTGAGAGATTAAGACAGAGGTGGTGTGAATGGCAGGTCAGATGAAAAATGCTCTCCCTCCCTCCTGGCTTGATGACTCACCGCTGGACTCTCCCATAATGAATTACATAAATAAATAAATCCCATTAACAGCTGGAACTGTGTTCTGCTCAGGTTGTGCTACTGCCCTGCTGGAGAGGGGGGTGGAGAGCAGGGGGACTGGAAATTTGGGTAAAGGGGGGCAGGGCTGCTTCCTCGGGAGAGTCCCTCCTATCACCCTTCTAACAGGGGAAGCCATGGCATGTTTGTTTCGGAGACCCTTCTCCTGATCCTGCCCCACCTCTGGGACCTGCTCAGAGACCTTTACCTCCCAGCAGCCTTGGTATAGTTCAGAACTTCACAAGCTGAGAGACAGCTTGACCTGCACTTGGGGGAATTAGTACTAATCTGCTTCAGGCCCTGCACACTGGCTAGCATTCTAGCCACAGGATGTTAGAAAGCTCCCTGCCCCACCCTGGCTTCCAGGGCTTGGGGGTGCCGAAAGGGGGGACGACTTCTCTTTGGGTGGTACAGAGGCCTTGGGTACCTGAACTACCACAGGGCCTAAAGTAGATTTCAGGGGCCTTTGAACTCAGGGGAAATTGTTACCATTTTTTCCTTCCATATAATTATTCCTTTTGCAATCCTGTGTTTTATTTTTTGCATTTAAAAACATCCCTTCTGAGAAGAGGTCCTTAGGTTTTACCAGACTGTCAAAGGGAGCCCATGAAACACAAAAAAGGTTAACATCTCCTAGTTTAGGGGCTAGAAAACATTGGGACCTTTTTTATAACTGACCTGGCCCAGGCCTGCCAGAACCAAGCTTGGTCTGGGAGGGGTTGGGGGGAGAGAAGGAAAAAAGCTTGTTGTCATGGCAATCCTTTCCTTTCCCTTCTCTGGGGGTAAATACTTTGCTCTCAAAGCCTGCCTTGTCTCCCTGTGAGGACTTTTCAGTTCAAGCCTGTGGGGCCTTTTCAAATCTGGATTTGGGTGGATTGCTAGGGGGAGGAGGAGAATTAGGAAGGGGCCTTGAAGCTAGGACCGGCCAGAATACTCAGTTTGGGGGTAATTCCCTCAGCCCAGCTTCAGCTAAGGGCCAGAAGAGGCTTAAGGATCAGGAATGTCTCATCTCCAAGCAACAGAGTTTGTTTTTTATCTGGAGGAGGGTAGGGCAGGAAGGAGGAGGGGAAGGAAATAGCTTTCCCCACTTCTCTTCCCCCCCCCCCCCAAAGACTTAAGCTACTTGACAAGTCTCAGTCTGGAAAACCCTGGCTTCTGAACAATTTTAAGAGTGAAACCTAGAGAGAAACAGTGCCTTATCTGAGACTGAGACTGTCTGTGATGATCTTTGGAGTGGGGCTTTACTTCTTCAATTGGTCATGAATAGGAAATAAATTGTCTCAGTTTAAAAGATAAATCTGCATCAGATTTGAGATTACGGAAGAGGACAAAATCTTCCTTTTAATATGTCCAGCATTACCACTATAACGACAATCTGTTAGTAAGGAGAATATTTCCATTTTCTTGTATCTTAGGCCCTGTACTTTGGTTGTTCTCTGTTCCTCAATTCTGGTCTGGAGCTAGTACCATTATAAAAATATGGGAGACAGTATGGCTGTATTCTTTTCATCAATCATTTTATATTCCTATTTTCCTGGTTTAACTTTATTCTGGATCAATTTAAACATGGCTTCCCATCTTTCTCTGATGTCTACATGCTTAACATTTCTTTGAGGAAGTTTGGTGTAAGTTCCCACAGTGTGCCATGGCTCCCACTGAACTCACTGGATGTTCTGGGATAGTTTTAAATGTCAATATAAGTATTTAATAAAGGAAATTTTTAGGTATTTCTTTTGGCCTAGGGGCACTGTTGGAAAAATTACAAGGACACTAAAGGTACATTTTGTAAAGAGAAATTTGGGGAACCTCTAGAGAGTTAGCCTTGAAGCCAGGAAGATTTTAATTCAAGCCCCACCTCTAACAATATTATTGGCTTTGTGACCCTGGGTGAATCACAAACCTCCCAGTGTTCTACAGACACATAACTCTATAAGATGATACTTTATTGGAAAGGGGCCAATCTGCAGTGGTAGCTAGTTTCCTCACCTGATGTTTCTCTACACCAGTGAAATCATAGGTCCAATCCCTAGTTCCCACTTGCCTTAAAGAAGTCTTCACTGGTAGTTCCCTAAATCAGTGAAATAAATCATAGGTCTAGTCTTTATCTCATTTCTTCCTGAGCAACAGTTTCCCATTGAGTTCCAATATTATGGCTTGTTCTCTTTCACCTCTTGATGTAGAGAAGAGGCATCATTCCTGATGGTCCAGATCCTGTCTCAGTCCCTATCCTTTCAAGAGAGGGTTGGAAATGGATATTTGCACCTTATCCCTAAGATGGTCACTTCTTGGAGGGTATTCATAAATTTAAGAGAAGCTAGGAGGAGAATAATGAGCCATTGACCCACTGTTTAAATCTTTTTTTTTTAACCCATTTTTATTGAAAACTGAGAAATCAACCGAGGTAGGACTCTTGTCCACAGGAAAGCTCATTGCAGTCTTAGGTATGGAAAGGAGGGAAAAAGAGTTAGGTAGCCCCAACTCACATCTGTTAATGTTGGCCAGGCCTCTTTACCAGATTGCCAGATGCTCCTTGGCATCCCAGGGGTTGGGAAAGGATCCTAGGCAAAGAGTATGGAAAGGGGCAGATTTCTTGTGATTATAAAGCAGAGGGAACTAGTAGGCATTTGATTAGACTGGAGGTTCCACAGATGATGACACCATCCCCTTTCCTGTCTTATCCCTCTGGGAGCCAGGAGGTGTGAGGCCCAAATAAGTATATATATAAATAGGCTAGGTCCCTGGCCACCCATTGGAAAGTTTCCTCACACTTCAAGGAGGGTGTGAAAGCATGAGGATCCATTCAGAGTTAGAATACTGGCATCAAAAATCAGGTGGCTGGTATATCCCTGGGCCTTCCTAATTGAAAACAGGAGTGATAGAAATTCTTCTCTGACTTAAGTTGCTCAGTTTTTTGTGAAAAGACTTTTTGTCTGGCCCCAAACCTCTTGAAAGTGATGCCATAGCATATTCTGGCTGTATTCTGTGAGAGCAAGGAACTTCATTAACGTTCACTTTTTTTTTGTTTTGTTAGTTATGAAATATTAATTGTATGTCCACTGTGCCACAGAGTACAGTAATCAGGCACCATGGGGAGAGGGAAGATACCAAAGAAAGAAAAGCTGCCCCTCCCTACCTTTCAAGACTTTCTGCTAATGTCTGACTGAAGGAGGGGAGAAGGGAACAGAACAAGTATATACACCCCCCCCCATATGAAAAGTCTATGCAAAAGCCCCCTAAGACATTTCTCTATGTCCTAATAACTCTAGGCCAGGGATGGCAAACCTATGGCATGGGTGCTAAAGATGGCATGAAGATCACTCTTTTAGGCATGTGGCCGATCTCCCCCTCCCACCCTTCCCCCCCCCCCCAAGGCAGAGGGACTTGGGTGGAGCTGCTCCCCTCCCCCTCTCCTCCATGCCTGAGGATATTTTTTCACATCCCAGCCTCTCTTCCCAGAAGCTAATGGGAGCATACAGGGAGTAAGGTAGGTGGCTCACAGGCAGCAGAACTGGAAGGGAGCAGAGTGCTTGGGCTACTCCCCTCCCTCTCTCCACTAAGAACATTCCTCATTTCACCTGCTCCTCTGCTTAGCAACTCAATTGGAGTGCTTTCTTTGTCCTCTATGTGGGGTAAAGGGTGGAGGGTAGGTATACCTGGCACTCAGTGGGGAGGGCAACATGGCACTCAGTCTGGGGGGTGGGGTTGGGGTGGGGCCCGGCACTCTATCTCTAAAAGGTTCACCATCATCGATCTAGGCTATAAGGAACTTCAGTACCTAAAGGTTGAAAGAAAGCTGGAGTAACTGGATAGGGAAGACTTTAGTAAACATTTATTAAGTGCTTACTGTGTGCAGGTTACTATGCTGAGGATATAGATAGAAAAATCAAAGCTTTTGCCTTTGAGGATTTTATATTTTACTGGGGCACCACCATTCAATTCATTTTGAGTAGTTTAGGGGCAAGGGGGGCGGGACATGAATTGGTAAAGAGAGCTAGGGGGCAACTAGGGGATTCAAAAGATAGAATGTCAGGCCTGAAGGCAGGACGCCTCAGGTTCAAATTTGACCTCAGACACTTTTTAGTTGTGTGACCCTGAACAAGTCATTTAATGCTTATTGCCTATCCCTTACTGCTTTTCTGCGTTGGAACCAATATATAGTATTGATTCTAAGAAAGAAGATAAAGGTTTAAAAAAACAGGGAAGTAGGAAAGAGTGGCACAAATACAAGGAATGGTATATATGAAGCAGGCTTGGGAAGTCAGAGTATGACTTGGTTTCTTCCTGGGGATCAGGAGTAGCTTTGGAATTCTGGGGAAAATCTCCAAGTTGCTGACTTGTCTTTCTGATCTAGGTCCCTGATTGGGCCATCTAGAGAAGATAGGACATCTTTTCCTAGGCCGCCTCTTATCCTACCCCATCTTTGTACCCTTTCTCCCAAATCCTTCTTCTATTCTCTCCCTCCCCAACCCATCCCTGTCCTAGAATAGACTCCTCTCGACATCTGTTGAAATCTTTCTCTGCCTGTAACTCCCACCCACCCCATCTCCCATGATGAAAATGTTCTTTCTCAGGTCTCCTATTTCTTTATCTCCCTCTCATTCCACATTGAATGAGCAATTATTAAGTGCTATCAATATTTAAGACAGCTTACATGTTACTAAAGTGTATAGTCTTCCTGGGCAAATCACTTCACTCTGCCTCATTTTCCTCATCTGTAAAATGAACTGGAGAAGGAAATGGTAAACTACTCCAATGTCTTTGTCAAGAAAATCCTAAATGAGGGGGCAGCTGGGTAGCACAGTGGATTGAGAGTTAAGCCTAGAGATGGGAGGTCCTAGGTTCAAATCTGACCTCAGACACTTCCCAGCTGTGTGACCCTGGGCAAGTCACTTGACCCCCATTGCCCAGCCCTTACCACTCTTCTGCCTTGGAGCCAATACACAGTATTGACTCCAAGATGGAAGGTAAGGGTTTAAAAAAAAAAAGAAAATCCTAAATGGGGTCACAAAGAGTTGGACTTGACTGAAATGATTAAGTCAACAACAATAATATTATTCTTAAAGTGCCTTTCTCCTGAGTATGCCTCCAATTTATATATATAAATAAATTTATATATACAATCTACTTTGTACATAGTTATATACACGTTGTCTCCCCCTTAAGAACAGAGACTGTTCAGTTTTTCAGTTTTTCCTTTCTCAGCCTCCCTAGCATCTGGGCCTGGTATGTTGTGGGCACTTAATAAATGTTTGTTGACTGACTTACAAGCACTGAATTCTATATTTGTGTTCTTCCTGCTCTCCTGACCCCCAAACATCATGACTTCTTTTAATTCTAGAGTGCTTTAAGATTTACAAAGAACTTACTTCATGCCTGCCCTATGAGGTAGGTAATACAGATATTATTCACATTTTAAAAATGAAACAACTGAGGACCAGAGACGTTTAGCAACATACCCAAAGTTACACAGCTAATAAATGTCAGGGCCGAAACTCATACCTAGATCTCATAAATTCCAGTCCATTATTTCTCTTGTATGCTAGAAGGCAAGGACTGTTTCCTTTTGTCTTCATATCTCTGACATCTAGCACAGTGCCAGGCACATAGCAGGCTCTTAAAAAAAAACAAAACCTGCCTTCTGTCTTAGAATTGATACTGAGTACCTGATCCAAGACTAAGAGGAAGGGCTAGGCAACTGGGGTTAAATGACTTGCCCAGGGTTAGATTTGAACACAGGACCTCCTGACTCCAGGTCTGGCTGTCAATCCACTGAGCCACCTAGCTGCCCCCATTGTAGGCTCTTATTACATGCTTATAGGATGATTGATTAAGAGCAGGGCTTGTGTCCTGGCTCTTTGTATCCTCAGTGCCCGACACAGTGCCTTTGCTCTCCCAAGTCACTTAGTGTCTGTTGAATTATTGAAGCAGGGGGCCAGTGGCAAGAGTCACCACCTAACTTAATCAATTCTACTTCTCCCTTGGGTTTACTCCTCATTTGTCTCTCCCAGCTAAATCTCCCAACATCTATGAATATGTGAAAAACACTGCTAATGAACTGACTTTCCCATTTATCTTCTGGCTCCAGAGACAAGCAGGAAAGGAGAACTAGGTAGCCCTTTGCCTTGCTTGGATTAACAGCTTCCCAGCTATGTTATACTATTTAAAAAACAATCCAGAACAAACCCCCTACCTTCTGTCTTAGAATTGATACTGAGTATTGGTTCCAAGAAAGAAGAATGATAAGGGCTCTACAATTGGGGTAAGGTGACTTGTCCATGGTCACACACCTAGGAATTGTTTGAGGCCAAATTTGAATCCAGGACCTCCCATCTCCAGACCTGGAGCTCTATTCACTGAATCAACTAGCTGCCCCCTTCTCCATCTCTCATACATTAAACTCCCTTTATATAATAGGAAGAAGAAAAAGGATCTTGTCTAAGGTGTCCCTCTAATTAATGGGAGGGACAGGGTCCTAACTTATTTATCAGAGGGAGATCATGGGATCATTGATCCAGAATGGAAGAGATCTCAGAGACCAATGAGTCCAACCTCCTTATTTTACAAGTGAGGGAACTGAGACCCCAAAAGATTAAGAAACTTGCTCAAGATCACACAACACAGGCAATAAGTATCAGAGGTTGTATTCAAGCTCAGATTATTTGACTCCAGAGCCTTAGTTCCTTTCACAGGTCAGTGCCCTCTCCAAGCTTAGAAACAAAGAAGAACCTTCTGATTGTCCAGACAAGAGAAGCAGTGACCTGCTGGACACTGTGGAATCTTCACCTCAAGAATGACTCAACCGTTGCATCCTTTGCACCTCGGATTCTAGGGTTTTGTAGAATACTTTCCCTTCTGAGACCTTTTGGGAAAAATGTTTTTCAAAAATGCTCTACAAGGGGGCAGCTGGGTAGCTCAGTGGATTGAGAGCTAGCCCTAGAGACGGGAGGTCCTAGGTTCAAATCTGGCCTCAGACACTTCCCAGCTGTGTGACCCTGGGCAAGTCACTTGACCCCCATTGCCTAGCCCTTACCACTCTTCTGCCTTGGAGCCAATACACAGTATTGACTCCAAGAAGGAAGGTAAGGGTTTAAAAAAAATGCTCTACAAATGCTAGAGTATTGTGGATATAAAGGAGTCGTGTCTGGAAAGGCCACTCCTTGCCCACCAGATGTTGGGGCCTGGAAAGTTCAAGTGAGTTCTCTAACCAGTCATGTCCAATGGGCACAGCACCCTTTCTCTTCCCTTTGGATGTCTGCAAACCATTATGAAATGTTTTCCTTTTCTGGAGCTTTGCCAGGACTGTGGGACCCAAAGGACTGGCTGAATTCACAGCTGCCTCTTTGAAAAGTTACTTCTGGAGGCCTTAGTTTATTATTGGGGACCAGAACCTTTCAGGTACATCTTTGTCTTGCCTCACAGCCCAGCCCTAAAGAAGCTGAAACTGTCCTTAGCTTTATCTTTTTTAATTCCTCACCCCCTTCTGCCAGAAAGAGAACCTTGGATTCAAGAGGACCTGTGTTTGAATCCTAGCTTAAATTCTTACTGGATGTATGATCCTGGATAAGTCACTTAATCTCCTTCAGTTTCTAGTTCCTTCTCTGTAAAATAGGGATAGTTTGACCTCCAGAAGTTGTTGTCAGGGGCTGATAAGGAGAACTTCGCACCTCTTAAAGCATTATATAAATGTCAGCTATCATGATGATCAATTATAAAGCCCAAGAGAATTTCAAAGGTCTTTCTTTTCTTGGTTTGTTTTGAGAGGTTATTATATGGCTGTTGTGATTGTTTTTAAACCTTTACCTTTTGCTTTAGTATCAATTTTAATACAGAAGAGTGGCAAGGGCTAGGCAATTGAGGTCTAATGACTTGCCCAAGGTCACACAGGTAGGAAGGATTTGAGGCCAATTTTGAACATTTGGTTTTGGGGTGGGTTGGAGCTTGAGAGGAGAATGGTAGAGAACATAATTCGAATATTCTTATCCTTTATCTTCATTACCATTAGCTTTTGAAACTGATGATGGCAGATATATTCTAGGGAAGACCCCAGTTATTGGATCTACATTGACCCCAAAAGTCCATTTAAATAGGCCTGGGACAGCAACTATTATTTCCTCCATTATGTTTAGTATTTTGATGTTAGTTGTGCCTTCTAGTATATGTAGATCCACTGATTGCTTTTTTTTTTTAAGCCTTACCTTACCTTCTTTCTTAGAATCAATACTAAATATTGGTTCCAAGGCAGAAGAGCAGTAAGGGCTAGGCAATGGGGGTGAAGTGAGTTTCTAAGGGTTGTACAGCTATGAAGTGTCTGAGGCCAGATTTGAACCCGGGACCTCCAGTCTCCAGGACTTTCTCTATCCACTGAGCTACTTGTTGGCTTCAATCCATTGACTGTTAGAATGAGCAGGGACTTTAGAGAACAGTTAACCCTCTTATCCCACAGAGGAGAAAAAGGAGAGGAAGGGAAGGGAAGACAAGCCAATGTGCCAATCACTATGCTAACTGACAGTGACACAAATACAAGCAAAAAGCATTCAAAGTAGAAGTGACATGGCTAAGGTCACAACTAGTCATTGGTAGAGCCAGAATCGCAACTCAGGACCTAGATTAGAGGTCCAGCATTTTGTCTGTTCAACATTAAAAAGCATGTATCAGGCACCTACTCTATTGTGCCATCATTATGTGCCTACAGCATTCAGGCACTGTGTCAGGTGCTGGAGTTAAAAAGACAAAATTTAAGTAGTCTGTGCTCTTGAGGTGCTTTTACTCTACTGGGAGGAGGGGTGTGTAGATGGAGAGGGAACAACATGCACAATAAATAAAATTATATAAGCTATGGACTTACAGAAAATCTATCCAAAGTAACTTTGGAAAGGGGGGAGAGGACATGGGGACCTTTGAGCTGAGCTCTGAAGGTTTCTGAAAGGCAGAGGTAAAGAGGGGATTCGTTCAAAGCCTGGGAAATAGCTGGCATCAAGGTCTGGAGCCAGAAGATGGAATGTTTTATTGTGGACGAGAGTAAGTTGTCAGCTTTGGGGAACAACTGAGCCATTGCTCAGATTGCCTGGGAAATCTAGACTGGAGCTAGATCATGAAGGTGTTTAAAGAACAAACTGAGGAGGTTTTAAAAGATTAATATTATTTTATCTTTGGCTTTAGAAAGTCACTGAAATTTCTTGAACAAGGGAGTGACATGATTATGCTTTAGGATTGTCATTTTGGCATCTATGTGGCTTGGAAATTGGGAGAGACTTAAGGCAGGGAGATTTATTAAGAGGCTATTGAAGGGTTGGCTCAGTGGATTGAGAGCCAGGTCTAGAGACAGGAGGTCCTGGGTTCATATCTGTCCTTAGACAACTGTGTGACCCTGGGCCAGTCACTTAACACTGTTTGTCTTGTCCTTACCCTTCTGTTGTTACTAAGCAGAAAGTAAGGGTTTTAAAAAAGGATATTAAAATAAATTGAAGCAAGAGTTAATGAGGGATTGACTAGTGTGGTGTAGATTGAATGGAAAGAATAGACTGATGTGAAAGATTTTGTGGGGGATCAAGTGAACAAGATTGACAACTGATTGGATGTGAGAGGTAATTAATAATGAAAGGTTGAGGATAATGATTGAATTTAGGAATCTGGGTTACAGAAGGGGTGGTGGAACCCTTGACAGAAATAGAAAAGTTAAGAAGAGAGGTGGGTTTGAGGGAAAATATGTATGAGTTTTGTTTGGATGCTCTGAATTTGAGATGACTGTGCATATCTAAGTGGAAATGTCTAGCAACTAATTGTAATGCAGGACTGAAGATTAGGAGAGAGGTAAGGGTAATCATCTGGGTTTGGGAATTGTCTGCCTAGAGGTGATAATTGAATTTTGGGGAGCCAATGAGGTTACTGAGGGAGCCCCACCATAGTGCTCTTGGCGTATATACTTAGACATAAGGGCAAGACATAGATGCCAATCTAGCAAAAAGAGACTAAGAAGTAATAAACAGACAGGTAGGAAAATCAGGAGAGAGCAGCATTGGGGAACAGAGAGAATCTAAAAGGAAGGGGATGATTATGTGTGCCAAATGCTATAGAGAAGTCAGAAGGACCTAAGACTAGGCCAGTGGGGTTAGCAATGAAGAGATTGCTCATAACCTTGAAGAGTATGCTTTCATTTGGATAGTGGGATCAGAAACTCAGTGGAGGCATCAAATACAGACTTTTTTCCCTCATAAGAGTGGCTCTGAAAGTAAGGAAGGAGAAATATGATATGATAGCTTGAGGGGATGGCAGGGTCAAGTGAAAAAAAATTTAAAGTTGTGCAAGATCTGGACATGTATATACACAGAAGGAAAAGAGCCAGCAGATAAATGGAGATTAAATAATAATTGCTAAGATTTACCTAGAGCTTTAAAGTTTAGCTCTTTACACATATCATCTAACTGATCATCAGGACATTTCTGTAAGAGAATAGCTAGCATTTATATAGAACTTTAAGGTTTGCAAAGAGATATGCTTATCTCATTTGATCCTTACAACAACCTGTAGAGTAGGTGCTGTTATGATCCTCATTTTATAGATGAGGAAGCTGAGGAGGACAGAAGGTCCCTATTTTACAGATGATTATTATTTCCAATTTTACAGATGAAGATCATACAGATAGGGACTGTCAGAGTGAGAATATGAATTTAGTTAGTCTTGACTCCAAGTGGATTCATCACTATATTCACTCTGTTGCCTACCATCAATCATACAATCATAAATCAATTTATGATTGGAGGGGGAACCTTGGAGGGCAGTTTACAATTGGAGGGGCAAGTTAGTGGGGTGGGGGTTAAGGGCATGAGTAGAAGGGTTGGCCTTGGGTATAGGAGAAGATCAAAGACTAGAACAGGTGTTCTTAACTTGGGATCCTAGAATTTGTTTCAAAAACATATTTTAATAATTAGATGTTAATGGAATTGTTTTCTTTGTAGTGCTATGGTTTTTATTTTATGTGTTTAAAAATCATCATTCTGAGAAGGGATTCATAAACTTCTTCCGACTGACAAAGGGGTCCCTGACAAAAAAAAAAAAAGAATCCAATTACCTCCTGTATTTTGCCCTAGCAAAGGAGGAGTGGGGAATGGCACTAGATTGGAAATCTTGGACAGTATTTAAAGCCTTTAAGATATTACTTTACTATATAGCAGCAAGAAACCCTTGCCCAGGGCTTTAGATATTGACCCATACTGAATCATCTTCCTGGGCAGAGAACAGGGCTGTCCACCTCTCAAAAGCAAAACCAGGTCGGGCTGATGTCTGCACTGGCATGGCGACAACAGCTCAGACTGCTGTTGCTCCCTTTGAGCCTGGTAAAATAGGAACCACCGATTTTCCCCACCTCCGCTGCTGTCCAGCCCAGTGCCCCCTTCCAGTGACCATCCCTGATGCCTTAGCCCTTTACCTCTGGCTTCCATTTTCTTATCTCTCAGTGAGAGGAGGTTGGACATCCCTCTGGTTTTAGACTCCTCCTAAGGATACTGCAGGAAGAAGGACTGCAGGTGCTCATCAGGCTAATTCCTTTTGAATTGCTAAGAACAGACCCCCTGAAGTGCCTCTGGCTGCCGGCGGGGGAACATTCAGGGGCCCTCTGGAATCTGAGTTGCACTTGTTAATTATAATTCTCCATGCTTCCTTGTTGCTTTTGGCTCAAGGGGAGAGGAAGTAAGGGACTCCACTGTGCTACCGAACCTAGGAGCACCAACCTAGATGGCTCTGAGGGAGGAAGGGAGCCTGAGGAGGAATGAGGGAGCTGCATTTTTTCCCTCCCTCATTAACGATGGCTCTCTTGCTCCAATCCCTGCTGCCTCAGCAACCCTTCTCCTTCACAGTTAGCAGGAGTGTTAGAGAGGGTCACAGGGCAGCTGGCAGGGCATCAGGGAAATGCCTCCTTGGGGAGAAGAGGGGCCATTTTCTTTTCCCATCAGCCTCCCCAGGAGGAGGGCAGCGTTCTTTCTTGCCGGCTCCCTCTACATTTTGGTGTAGGATAAGCAGCTTCCAAACCCCCTTCACAGGCCCGAGTTAAAGCTTGGAGCTTCTCGGCTGTAATGTTCAGTCCTAATGACAAGGAGTTAAAGGATTCCAAACAGTTTGCCCCTCACTGGGCCCTTAATTACATTAAAACACAAAAGCAGCACTGCCGGCTGGGTTCTCCTGGTGGATTGAGGAGCCTGTCCTGGGGAACAATCGGGGCTCTGTTCTCATGGCCTGTTTTCCCCCAGCTGCGCCTCCCTTTCATCTCCATCTCTTTCCCAGGGACTCAGGGCTCATTCCCAGGAGGGTGGAATCTCAGTGTTCCAACCTTCCGACTTCTTGCCTGGTTTTGTTAGTTTTGTCCTTTATTCTCTCTTCCCCCTTTTGTTCCCCCCCCCCTTCATTCATTCCTTTCCTCTGTGGTACAAGGGGTCTCAGTACAGTCTAGAGTGAGGCTGATTAACCTGGGGTCTGTGAACTTGTTTAAAAAAATTTTCAGTAACTGTATTTCAATAGCATTGTTCTCTTTTGTATCCCGTGCATTTGGTTTTTATGCATTTAATCTTTGATTGAAGGGCAGAGCTTTTACCCATCTAATACCAAAAGGGCCCATGACATAAAAAAAAAAGAAAATGCAGGAACTCTGATCTAGAACCTAAGGTTCAATTTCATTCCCTCTTTCCTAAATCAACTCTATTGTTTATTTGTTCCTTGTGGGCACTGCTAGGATCCTGAAACAAAGTATATGGTGGTGAGTGGGTGAATAAAAATAATCTGTGCTACTTTGCTACTTTGTTTTTACTTCTAACTTGCATGTTATTCACTTATAATCAAATGTCAGCCTCCCTCTCCCCCAGTCATGCTTACTTTTCTCCAAGTGCCTCATTTAAGCCCCTGCTGTGTCAGATGGAGTTGGTTAAAGTCTGATAGACTGTTTTCTATCAAGATGAAGTGCTAGGTCAGTGATGAAATAGATTTCCTCCTTTTCTAGCATATCTTTCCAAATCAAGAACCCTTTGTTCAGGGAGAAAGGAAGCAATGGCAATAAAGGACTTTTTTTTTTTTGCGTTTAGACAGTTTCTGGATGAAAATGCCATCTGACCCAGTAGGGATGGCTGAAGTCTTCTCTTGGCAGTCATCAAGAACACATAACTTCCAGTGAGAGCAAACTTGAGCTCCTGTCCATAAATGAGCAAGTGGCCTGTTCTGATTTGGGGGTGGAGTGTCCCTGTGTGGGCTTTTGTTTTTGAAATACCCCATTAATCTGGGCCATCCACAGGAGAGTGCTAAATTATTAGACTAAAGGAGACCAAGGGATCATTTCTCATTTACCTCCCTTCTCCCCCCAATCTTATTGCTGACAGGTAAAAATACCTGAATGCTTCTTGGTAGCTGGCTTTGGGCAGTCCTCCCTCTCACCTACTCCATCTCATTTTGTGGAATTCACTCCCTTTTTTCTCTGCCTCTCTTCCTTTAGGGCTCAGTTCAGGTGTCATTCACTCCAGTGAACCTTCATGGATTCCCTCTAGGTAAGAGAGTTCACTCTTTCCCTAGATTTTCTAAGAGCATTTTGTCTCTCTTTGGTCCATCATTTCCTTCCCTGAACTGTAATGCTTTTTTGGTGAACAAAGAATATCATTCCCAAGAAACTATAAGCTCTTTGGGGACAGGGATAGTGCAGTTTTCATCTTTCTATTCTCAGTGCTTATCACAGAGCTTTTGCATACAGTAGGTTTTTAATAACTGAATCTCCAGAGGACATTCTGGACCTCCCCGGATGATGTATTTCACTGTCTTCCAACCCCTGTAATACAAGTCACAGTAATAATAATAATAGCCTCCTTGTAGGACTTTCAGGTTTGTAAAGTGCTTTACTTACATTATGTCATTTATCTGATTCTTAGAATCACCCTGAGGTAGGTACGATTACTAGTCCCCATTTTATGGGTGGAAAAATATGGAGAGTATGCCAAGAAGGAGCCTGATCAAGATTAACACGGTTAAAGGCTGAGGCTTCGTTCTGATTTTGAAAATGTCTTCCTGTATGAGGAGTATTTAGTGCTGAAAAGGGTCTTAGAGACCACAGAGTCCAAATGGTCATTTTCTAGCTGTCCCAGAGAGGTTAAATCGCTCCAAAGGGAGGAAGTAGCAAAACAGAGATATGAACCATAGTCTTCTGACATAACTACAACATCCTGCCAGTAACCTCACTTTTGAGGACAATTCATTGCTGTTATACACTTGAGGTAGATTCCTCAGGTTTTTTTCTTTTCTTTTTAAATTTTTAAAATTTAAAATAATTTCTTTTTATTGTCATGCATAAACACTTCCATACTAGTCATTGTTGTAAGAGCACATTCATACATGAACTCATAGAAAGAGCTAGAGCCAGGGCAGCCTGGGAGAAGCTAGTTGGGGACATTTAGATTCCAGTTCTCTGGAGGAAGTCTTTGTGGTTCTATAGTCATGCAAGCCCTCCAGGGAGACATATGTATCCGGTGCCCTGTGGCCCCAGGAGATGAGGGAACCAGATGGCCCTAGAGATGGCAGCAGACAGAAGGAACAGTAGAAGAGCATCTCAGAGTTGCTGGGCCAAGCTGAGAACTTCTAGGAATTTGAGCCATGCAGCTGGGGAATGGTGGTAGAAGATTCAGAAGGCCATGGAGGACTTCCTGAGAAAGAGGAGTAATTTCTGGATCAAGGCTCCTTCAGGGAAGAGGAAAAAGGAATTCCTGGACCAACCTGAAGCCAGAGTCAAGGGGTGATGAGGATAAGTTCCATCATTCAGAAGAACTTGATTGGTGACATCTATTTAGGAAATGAGGGCTCGTTTACTTAGATTGCAACAAAGTTTTTGATAAAGTGCTTTTCTGGTGGAGAAAATATAGAGGTATGGATTAGATGATAATGTAACCAGGTAAATTAGAATCATTTGGATTTGGAAGGCTAGACCTAAAGATAAATTGTTAACAGTTCAATATCATTGGTCTCTAGTGGAGTACCTCAGGGATCTGTGCTTGACCCTATACTACTTAATCTTTTAGACAGTGACTTAAATAAAAGTATAGATGATAAGCTTATCAAATTTGACACATGTATAGAGTGCCAAACCCAGAGTTGGGAGGCCCTGCGTTCAAATATGGCCTCAGATGCTTCCTAGATGTGTGAACCTGCATAAGTCATACAACCCCATTTGCCTAACCCTTGTCACTCTTCTGCCTTGGAACTGATACTTAGTGTGGATTCTAAGTCAGATAATAAGAGTTAAAAAAAAAAAAGAACCCCTGGTTTCAAATCCAGCCTCAGACACTTACTTGCTGGGTGACCCTGAGCAAGTCATTTAACTTCTGTTTTTGTCAATTTTCTCAACTGTAAAACAGGAAACATAATAGCACCTGCCTCCCAGGATTCTTATAAGGATCAAATGTGATAATATTCGTAAAACATAGTGAGAAGAGAGCTGACCTCTGAATCAATACCCTGGTTTCAAGAACACATGCCAGCACCTAGTAGGTGCTTAAAGAGTTATTTCCTTCCTTGGAAAGTAGAAGCTCACTAGAGAGGAAAGGAGAATTGTTTTGGCTGTTAATGGACTCAGTTGTGAGTCATTTCTGATTAAGTTTTGCCCAGTCAAATAGTCTGCCCTTTACTTGATGTATTGTTAGCCTGAGTGCTTTCATGGGAGTTGAAAGTCCATTTCTCTTTTCTGGAGAGACCTAAACGTGAATTGCATTCTGATAGTGGTCCCCCTTGTCTAAAATGTCTGCTTTGTATAATCCCTGGCTTGATGCAAAATAGAGCTTAAATGTTAAGTTAGAAGTTGTCTTTCCTGAGAAGTTTTCGTCATGCTTTCTCTCTTAAAATTAATTCAGATATACTTAGTTATTGCCTATTTACCCATTGTATTCATTCCCCCACTCCCAAGGATATAAGATCCTCAAGGTCAAAGACTGCTTAGTTTTGGAGTTTGTATCCAGGTGCCTTGCACATAGTAGGTTCTTCACAAATTTTTTAAATTGAATTAAATGTTCACCTAGGAAAACTCTGGATTGGAGCAAAACTCACCAAAATTCTGATGTTCCCAAGTTATATCCCGAGTGGGAAAATAAGTCAAAGAATGATTCCTTAGAGGCCTTCAAGACTGAACCTTTATATAAACTCAGAGCTGTCGATTCTATGCCATGGGTTAAATTTAGAACTGGGAAACTTTTACCTAAGTCATCTGGCAATGATTTAGTAGACTGTTGAAATAGGACCTTCCTTCCCTGTACTGTTTGTTCCTTTTCACCTCCTAATGTAGGAAATCGATCAGGCAGGAGACTTAAAGCCAATCAGCTAGGTGATGCAGAGGGTAGAGTGCTGGACCTGGGTCTACCCAGAGGCTACTAGGTGACTCCATGGATAGAGGGGGGTGGAGTCAGAATCCAGTCCCAGACACTTACTGGCTGGGTGACTTGGGGCAGGTAATTTAGCTTCTGTTTGCCTCTGTTTCCTCATCTGTAAAATGGGAATAATAATATCACATCCCAGGATTGTTGTGAGGTCAAATATCTGTAAAGCATTCTGTGAACCTTAAAGTGCTATGTAAATGCTAGCTAACATTTTATATTATTCTTGCCATGTTGCTTCCTGACTCCAGTTCACAGGGCAATGGGGAAAAAAGGCTCTGGGTGAGTGCCTAGGCTCTTTGGAGCATATTTACTTGCATTGCTAGGCAAATGCTCAAGCTTGGCCCCTTTAATTAATGTTCCTTTGGAGACAGCTGGTGCAGTTCCTTCTCTGTTAACCCCCCACCTTCCTTCCCCCTCATTTGCACATGGCTTAGTGACTGACCTGCCATTCTTGCTCACACTGGTGTTCCCAAGAGGTTCCGAGGGCCCCATATGGTAAAGCTGGTCTCTTTTATGTTCTCCCCATCAGAGTGTGTGTGATATGTAACAAGGAGTCACTGTGTGCTCTGGGGTCTCTGAGGGATGGAAGCCCCCTGAGCCCCAGCTGCCTCCTTGCTTGAGGCCAAGTACTGGACTCAATTGTGTTTCTGTTTGTCATCTATCCTCTTCCATGTCTTGGGAGCCTATTAAAGGGCTAATGGGCTTTCCAGTCTGCACCAGTGGAAAATTAGGCCCTTTGGGAAAGGTATCCTAACAGGGGTGGTTATCCAGGTTGGGGGATGACAGGCACCCCCTGAATGACCTGCACCACAGGCAGTGGGGGCCACAGGCTGCTTTTCATTTCTGCAGACAGCATGCAGCGAGCTTGTTTACCTGTGCTCAGGTGGATTTCCTTCCCTCTGGAGGTCAGAAGGATGGTTCTGTGCCCCCTTTAGAGTGAAGGAGGGATTTATTGGGAGGCATTGTTGTTTGTTGCCTGCCCCAGGAACCTACCCTGAGTTCATGTTTCAATTTCCTTTTTTAGGGATGAGCAGAATGTATATTCTCACATCCTGCTTTTTATTGAAAGCTTCAAATCTTTACAAGCCATCATAGGGTCATCTATGTAGGACTGAAGGAGGCCTCAAAGGCCATCTTTTTGACCCTGTAATTTTACAGATCGGGAAACTGAGGCTTAGGGAGATCAAGTGACTTGCTCAACATCAACATGGGTGGTATCTGGTGGGAGGAAAGGTATAGAAGGCACCATTTTGTTAGACTTTATTGGTCTAATGCTGCTAGTAAGAGACCCAGTATGTGTTGGGGAGAAAAGGGAAAGAGGTAGAGTTGGCTGCAAGCATCCTGTCTTGTCCTGATTGGAAAGCTAGACTCTGATCCTCTCCCCCCAAGCACTTTGGTCTTGAAGATGAAGAAATCAGCTGAAGCCTCTAAGCAGTGTTCTCTCACCAATGGCAGGCTACTGCTGCAGCTTCAGGTAACTTCTTATGGTTCGTCTTTTCCATTCAACAATCATTAAGCACTTACTGCATACTAGGTACTGTGGATACAAAGAAAAATGCAACTTTCTTTACCTGAAGAAGCTTCCATTCTACTGGGGAGAAATAACATGTGCAGAGAGAAGTGAATGCAAAATATATATAAAGTGAGAAAATTTAAAGTAGAAGGTTAATGTGACCCAGTGAGAAGAGAGCTGGTCTCAGAATCAAGAAGTCCTGGGTTCAAACCCATGTCTGATCGAATGACCAAAGACTAGAAGCTATAGAAGAGGTGTCCATCTGCACTGAGGATGTTCCTTATTTTGAACTTTCTACATTCATGTAGAGAACAGCCAAGTGGTCCAGTGAATAGAATACTGGACCTGTAGTCAGGAAGACCTGAGTTCAAATCCACTCACTTACTAGCTGTGTGACCCTGTACAAGTCACTTTACCCTGTTTACCTCAGTTTCCTCACCTGTAAAATGAGCTGGAGAAGGAAATGGCAAACTACTACAGTATCGGTGCCAAGAAAATCCCAAATGTGGTCACACAGAGTCAGAAATGACTAAAAAACAATACCATGTAATTACAGGTCCTATGAAAAATCATGTACATACACACATATGAAGGCACCAGACCAGTGGTTTTGTTGACAATAATAATAATAACTCTTAATTATATAGTACTCTAAGGTTTGTAAAGCACTTTTACAAACATTTCATTGGGTGTATTTATCTATGTACCCAGACATCATACATGTATTTTGTATTTATATATAATTGGAATAAGATGCTTTAATAGCTCTGGGGATCAATGAATTGGTCAACGAGCTTTTATTAAGTGCTTCTCATGTGCCAGGGGATACAAAGAACATAGTCCCTGCTTTTCTCATGTAGGAGGTAATCCTGGCCTGAAGTTGCCTGCGGCATCTCTGGCATGCCTCGTCTGGATTGTGCTTCTAGCCTTTGACTTGGCATTGTGGTTGTGTCCCTACCTCAGCCTCTATTGGGCATCTCCTCCCTTCCCTCCTATTTGCTTCCCAACCTTAGCCAGGAACTTCCTCGTAAAAGGGGGCGGGATGGGAGAACTTATGCTATTTGTACTTTTCTGGGGTCAGAGAAACCAGCAGTGGCCTTACTTCCTGGCAGTCCACCCAGTGGCCCGGCACTGCTGGGGGAGGAGGTTGGTTATTTATGCAGCCTGTGCTCATCAGGGTGCAATGATGAGAAGGACTAGTGTTTACCTAACCTTTACTTCACAACAACTCCGTGTGCTGGGTGGTACAGGGCTGATCACCCCTCATTCTACAGACAAGGAAATGCAGGCTTAGAAAGGTTGGTCATGTAGCTTAGTGAATTTGAATGCATTGGGCTCCAAGTTCAGTACTCTGTCTACCATGATGCCTCTTAATCAGTTCTAACTGCAAGGCAGGAAAGGCAACTTTCTCCCTTAAAAATGCATGCTAGTACCTCTTAATCAAGGACATTTGGGTGGTGCAGTAGATAGAACACTGAGCCTGGAGTCAGGAGCAATCCTTTTCCTGAGATCAATAGCTGTGTGATCCTGGACAAGTCACTTAACCCATTTTCCTCAGTTTCTTCATCTGTAAAATGAACTGGAGAAGGAAATGGCAGACCATTCCAGTATCTGCCAAGAAAACCCTAAATGGGGTCACAAAGAGTCAAACATGAATGAACAATCACAAAAAAAACCTCTTACTCACACTTCTGATGATGATTAATATCATCGTGCAGAATAACTTTATCTTTTGTTCCTCAAGAGCAAAAAATGTCAGACTATACTTAACTAATACCTCTTATTCCTTGTTCAGGAGACTTCAGTGACTCCCCATTGCTTTTAGAAAAAAAATGCCAACTTCCATCTGAAATTTAAATAAAAAAGTAAAACCTTCAAGGCTCTAATCTGTTAAGGCAGATTGATTTCACCTCTTCCCCAGACCCCCAGACCCTTTCCAGATAGTCTCTACATTCCTATCAAATTGTCTGACTTGCTAGTTTGTAGATGTTTAATACAGATTCCTGCCTTTCCACAGTCTCTCCCATGTCAGAAATACCCTTCCTATTGAGCTCTATGTTTTGGAATCCTTAACTCCCTTTAAGGACACTAAGCTGCCTTCTTTCCAGATTTTGGAGTCTTGGGGTCTCAATTTAAGGCCACATAATATATATCCCCCTGCTTCTATATACCACTAAATCCAGTCTAGTCTGCAGTGGCTTGCATAGCAAGCACCTTCTTTAGGGTTCTTTAATATCAAAATTGTCAAATGCCTTATTTTAATTCTGCAGCAGCAGCACCAGAGAGCTGTGCTGGGCACATTAGAAGTTACAAATAAACCATCCCTCCCCTTAAGAAGTTTACAATCCAAGGTAGTACCAGTGGATAGAATCCAGGACCTGGAGCTGGGAAGACCTGAGTTTAAATCCAGCTTCAGACACTTACCAGCCATGTGGGCAAGCCTCAGTTTTCTCATCTGTAAACTGAGAATAATGATAGCACTTACCTCCCAGGGTTGTGGTGAGTATATAATATTTGTGAAGTGCTTTGCAAACCTTAAAGCACCATAAATGCTGTTGTTATCATTTTTAAAGTGTGTGACAGTCCTCTGTCTCTTCTGCTACAGTTTAAACCTATTTCCTCATGATTGGTGCCCAGTTATGTTTCAGATTTAGTGGTCATCGAAGCCTGTGATGGTTTGAACTAATTCACCTTAGAAAACCTAGCTGAGCATCATTTTCCTACTCAAATTGCATTAATTTTTCAGAATTTACTCCAGGTTACCTATATGACCTTGAGCAAGTCACTTCCCCTGTCAAATCAAAGAGTTGAAATGGGGTTCCCTAAGGAATCTTTTAACTCCAACAATCAGTGGGCCTAGTATAATAGTTCCCAACCCCTTCAAGTATGAGGACCCTGTAATTAATGAAAAAAAAATTTCATGGACCCCACATGTTAGTAATTAGTACCAATTAATTAGTAAGAGCTAATTAGTAGTGCAGTGAGTAGATAGAGCCTTAGGCCTGGAGTCTGGAACACTCATTTTCTAGAGTTTAAATCCAACCTTAGATACTTATTAGCTTTGTGACTCTGGGCAACTCCCTTAACTCTGCCTCAGTTTCCTCATCTGTAAAATGAGCTGGAGAAGGAAATGGCAAACCACTCCAGTATCTGCTAAGAAAACCCTAAATGGGGTCACAAAGAGTCAGACAGGACTGAAAAAAATGACTGAACAACAAATAGTACTATTAACATCTATTGGTTGCGAGTTTATAAGATGCAAAAAGTGTAAGTTTAGTATAGTAGTACCTTGAAAAATGAACAAGTATTTTATTAGTAACCATAGCTTCTCTATATAATTGAACAGTACATATAGGTGAGCCCGAATATGCCAGCTATATGATCTCAGGCTCTGTGCCATTGTGTCTTGGATCAATCCCCCTTGTCCTCAGGCTCTTCTTTTGTAAAGATGTTGGGAGCATCCAGGTGGTTTGGTGAATGGAGCACCAGCCCTGGAGATGGGGAGGTCCTGGGTTCAAATGTGGCCTCAGACAATTCTTAGTTATGTGACTCTGGGCAAGCTGTTTGACTCCAGTTGCCTAACCCTCACTACCCTTCTGCCTTGGAACATATACTTAATATCAATTCTAAGATGGACGGTAAGGGTTTTAAAAAAATAAAGAAAGGAATTTGGGGGTCAGTCCAAGGTTTTTTAACCTTCATGTTATGGACTTATGATATGAGCCTTCTCAGAATTGTGTTTTTGAATGCATAAAAGAAAAGACACAAGATTGCAAAGGACACCAAGTATACCGACATATTTTTTTCCCCTTCCAACTTCAGGGATTCCTGTAATCTCTGCAGACTCCAGGTTAAGAATTCCTGGGCTAAATGATCATTAGGGTCTCTTTCAGATCTTTGATTGTCTGATTCTATTTTTCTAAGTCCATGCGAGATATGTTTGGGCATTTATGGATTCCCATATTCATGGGCAAACCCTCTGTTCTAGTCAGCTCACAGGGTGGAAGACACTGATTTAGGAGAAAGAACTGGGAGAACCAAATAGGGTTGCAAAGGCACAGGCAGCAGAACAAGGAGGTCGATAACACTGGGGGCCAAGGGTAGAATAGCTTTCAGCTAGGGAATTAGACATGTGGAGGAAGATGCTGCCTCGGAAACCAAATCAAGAATCACAGAATAAGCTTTCAAGCAGGTAGGGACCTTGGAAACCATCTAGTGGAACCCTTTCATTTTATTTGTTTATTTTTTCTAGTTCTAAATTCAATTTAATTTTTTTTCAGTTCCAAATTGTCTCTTCCCTCTTCCCCCCATTGAGAAGGCAAGAAAAACAAAACCCATTATTAATACATATAGTCATGGAAAACATCTATCCCACATTGGCTATGTTTCTATCCTCCCCCACCCCCAAAAAAGGCAAGAAAAAGGAAAAATTATGCTTTCATCTTTACTGAATCCATCTGGAGGTGGAGAACATGTTTCATCATGAGTCCTTTGGAATTCTGGAGGGTCATTGTGTTGATCAGAGTTCCTAAGTCTTTCGAAAGTTGATTCTCTTTCCAATATTGCCATCACTATGTAAACTCCAGTCTCCTTGTCTTAGAGTTAAGGAAGCAGAGCTCCTCTCTCCCCACCTGGCCCCCAGGTAAATAAACAGAATTCTGAAAGAAAATGGCCTGTCTCTAGAAAGGAGATGAGAGACTGCTGGAGTGATTAGGGGAGGCGTGGAAAGGGAAAATTAGCCTGACGTTGAGAAATAGTCTTTTCTTTTCCCTTCTTTTCTTTTGAACTCCATCCAAACTGAACTCTGAAGCTGGAAAGGGATTTGAAGTTGGCCCCGGGCTCCCACAGAGCCCAAATCCAGGTTATGCTGCCTCTATATCTTCCTTATAAAGTCATGAACAAAACCACTGTGTTTAGGGAGTGGAAGCCTGGTGGGGGAGGGTGAATGTCATATCACTTTCCTTTATTTTAAATTAAAGAGAGAGAAAGAGAGAGACAGTAAGAGACACACCGAGAGATGGGGGGGGGGGGATGGGGGAGAACACAGAGACAGAGTGTGAGTCTGCCTTCATCAGTCTCTGCTGTCCTCTTCCTTTCTCAGGGACCTTGGAGGGTGGTGGTGGTGGGTGTATTCTTGGATGGCCACATGTAATAGAATACAGGCAGCTCTAGGTTATCTCTCCATGTGTTTTCCACACTTTATTTTTAGTCCTAGATCATCTAGCCCAATTCCACCATCAGTTGTGGGTGTTCAAGGAATGAAAACATTTCAGATGTTACCCTCAGTAAAAATGTAAGCAGGATGGGAAGTCGAGTGGAAAAAAAATGTGGCACCAGGCATTCCAAAACCAAATATAAATCCCCTCTCCTGCCCCAACTCCCCACCTGTTGTTTTGGGTTACCCAGGCTAGCTGACCTCTGCACTAGCTTGGATAACATATCCTGTGAGGGGAGCTCCAGGGAAGAGGCCAGCAGGTGAAAGAGAAAGGGGAGAGACTTTGGAGAAGACCCCAGGGTTTGCTCTTTGCTCTGCAATCCTCTGCTAAGTCTCTGAATTCCCTGGGACAGCTGCTGTGGAGTTAGGACTGAGTCAGTTCTTCCATTTAGCCTGTCAGTCATTTTCATTCATTTACTGACCACTTGGACTTAGTATGGCCAACTTAGTTGTGCCATTGGCACCTTTTATTCGAGGGTTCCAAATTCTTTAGCAGAAGGGATTCCTCATGCTCACAGTACCCTTGATGAGCTAGGAGTGGGAGTTAGGAGATGCTCTCTCCCTTTTACTGTGTGTGGGGGAAATGGAGGCACTGGATGGTTTCCTTGGAGTAACTCAGTCTAACCTAGTACTTCACTTGAGATCCAGTGCCCATGTTCTCCACTATGTCTCCCTGTAATTTAGAGAAATGCATCCTTTCTGGGAAAGGGAGCAGGTGGTAGGTACCCTAGACTGGGTATCAGGGGAGCTGAGCTGGATTTTTCCAGGACACTCACTTCCTGTTACAACTATTCTGCCCCTATGCCTATTGTTGTGTTATCTTGCCACTTCCAACATTTTTGCTAAAAGTAATGAGCTACTCTGTAAATGTTAAGATAAAAACAATACAAAGTGCAAAAGATTGAGAATGACAGATTAAAGAAACTTTGTAGTTAGTTGTAAAGACTTGTACTTTCTGGCTCATGTTATTCATTTGTCTGGCACGGTAAGCCAGTGCCTCTGGTGGTGGTATAGTGGTCATGATTCGCCTACTGTGTGCACTAATAGCCTGCACAGTTGTAGCAACATCACAGATTTGATTGGCTTGTAGGTCCTGATATTTGGTTCAGAAATATGACCATCTTGATTCTAGCCCTTCCTCAGACCATGTTGTTTGAATCTAATTTGGGGCAAGACAATTGAACTCTTTGTGCCCCAGGATTTCCAGTCAACAAATAGGAATACTTATTCCTGGCCATCTGAGAGCATCTGCTGAAGACTGGTCATAATAATAATTATAATAATATAATCACTAACACCTATGTGGTTCTTTAGGCATATGTCCTCCCTTTTTATCCTTACAACAATCCTGTGAGGTAGTTACTGTTATTATCTCACTTAATCCTTACAATAACCCCATTAGGTAAGAGCAATTGTTATTCCCATTTTATAGATGTGGAAACAGAGACCCAGAGAAATTAAATGACTTGCCCAGGGTCACACAGCTAATAAATGCCTAAAGTACCAATAGAACTCAGGGCTTCCTGTCTTTTTTTAGGGGGGGTTATAACAAGTACGACTTTTATAAAAAAAATTACAGTGCAGATTATTAACTATATAAACTCCACTTTGTATTGCCTACTCAGGGAAGAAGTGTTTTCTTTCTTAGGCTAGAATTGGATATCCCTTTTATAGCAGTATATTCCATAGCAATAGCAAAATGAAAAAAAAAACATATCTTCCATCTTAGAATCGGTACTATGTATTGGTTCCAAGGCAGATGAGCAGTAAGGATTAGGTAATGGGGGTTAAATGACTTGCTCAGGATCACACAACTTATGAAATGTCTGAGGCCATATTTAAACCCAGGACCTAATCTCCAGACCTAGCCTGCTATCCACTGATCTACCCAGGTCTTTCTGACTCCCTATGCCATCTAGCTATCCCAGACAGCAAGGTAAATGAGAAAGGACCCAGAGCTTTGAGAAAGAGAAGAATCTATCTTATGCTGTAAACTCCCCAAGGTCAAGTTCTATGTCCAATTTATAAGGTATATGGCACCCAGTAAAATACCCTGCACAAATGGCTACTTAATACATTTCTCTTGATGAAAGATAATGATAAAAATCCAAGGGGACTATTCTTATCACTCCCCAACTGCTGAGTTTGCCGCTGGCATCTTCTGTTGGCTCTTGCCCTGGAAAATTTTTAAATCCTCTTCTTGTAGCCTTGGGAGAGAAAACTCTTCCCCTTTCCTGATGGACAGACTAGGTTGTTAATTTAAAACTATTCTTACTGGGGATCCCCACTTCTCTCCCATGTACTCTCTGCCCATAGAGTTGATTTAGATTTTCTTGCTTCACCCAGATGATGCTCTGTATACATTTACTTTCTGCAAATCAAATCTCTCTGGATCACTAGCTTCTCTACAACTTCAAAGATGCCCCGCCTTTATGCCTTCTTTTCACCTTTTCTCCAACATCCCCCACTCTTCAATAATGGATGATCTATAAACAAACAACCCACTGGAAGGTTTTGTAGCTTAAAGGAATCCTTTGGTTGGTCTGAATTGAAATTATTATGATTATTTTTGCAAATGTCTTTTCTTAAAACTGGGCTTCACTTGTAATCTGTCCCCATCTAAAGGAAGCTAATGCCTTGTATTGCTGGAGGACTCTGAGGGAGTCCAGGATGTTCACTTTTCATCCTCTCCTCCATCTTAATGGTCAGGGTTGACCCTTTCCAAAAACCTAGGCCTGAGGGTGGTGGTGTTAGAGTTTGTTTTGTGTGTTCTGTGTGTTTTTCCTTTTCTCCACCAATCCGGTCTCCATGGAAACAGGTGCAGCCTTTGTGTTTCCTTTTGCTTTGGGCAAATCAATGGTGATTTTTCTTTGCCTCCCTCCCACTTCCCCCCATCCTTAAGCAGCAAGCTTTAGGCTTTGCAGATCTGTGTGTATTCTGGTTTTGTTGGAGAGAGCCCTCCTCTCCCAGTGACCAGGGAGCAGGTGAGCTCGGAGAGCAATGAAAATCATGTTTTTTCCCTCCTTTTGACTCTTTGTGCACTCTGAGGGGGCGAGTCCTTGCTGACAGGCAGCTAGAGGCAGGGGAAGAAGGGTGGAGAGGGAATCAAAGGACCTCCGTTTGAATCCCAGCCCCATCACTTCTGACCTCTTTGAGCTGGGGTACTTCTCTGGATTCTGGGTTCTTCCTCAGGAAAATGAGAGGGCACGAAGGCCTTTGGGCTCCTTTCCTAAATCTGTCCCAAATCTGGGATCTCACGTCCATCCACTCTGTGCTTTGTGGTCTGGAGATTGTTATCTTTACAGGATTCTTCCTGAGAGGCTGAGAGGAGAAGAATGGAGCCCCTAATGGGGAGCCGGAAGGGGCTGAGGAGTCTCAAGTCCCAGCCTCTTCTTGGGATTCTGTTGTGTGACCTTGGGACAAATCCCTTTACAGTCTTTCTGGGTCACCCTCCCTCTTCTGTAATAGGTCCCTTTTAGCTCAAAAATTCTGTGGTCCTTCGAAGTAAGAAGCTAAAGGACCTGATATCAGATGAAGAGATTTTGAGCCTCTGAGAGAGACTTTGATTTTGAGGGTTGGGCCCTGGGATTTCACTTCCACTGATACAAGTCAGTAACTCATTTGGATATGTAGTTTTAGAGCAACCTGGGGTCTGTGAACTTATTTTTTAAAATAACTAAATTAGAATTCATTTTCTTTGTCTGAATATGCATTCTAATTTGTGTATTCCAGAACATTATTCCGAGAAGGGGTCTATACTCCTAAAAGCAGTCCATGACAAGAAAAAGCTTAAGAATCTCAGTTTTAGAGGCTAGCCTGGGGCACAGAGAGGTTAAGTGACTTCCCTTGGGTCACACAGCACCAGGGTTGTCTGGGGTGAAATTTGACATCCCTACCTTTCATGATTCCCCCCTGGCTTTCTACCCACTACTCTACTGTCACATGATTTGGTACATGGTGTTTTATCAGAGTCCTCCACGTGAGTCTCCCTTGCCCTATCCAGATTTCTTGAGGGGCCCGTGGCCAAAGAATCCATTACCTGGTCCCCAGCCTTCTGGTTATATTGAGCCTTTTTAAGGTACCAGAAAAATAGTATGACTCATGGACTTTCTGGGACTGATAATGTCAGCCTTGTCTATTGGGATTGGACTTTCCAGAGTCCACCCGCTGCTGGGGTAGCCTTCCTGGACCTACTACACACAAAGGAAGACTAATGTGATGGGGAACCCATAGCCTTGTATCTCGTAATCGTTATATGGCCAATCTAAATAGTAATAAAACATTTCATGCACTTTTTTTTCAGCTAGAGGAGCTTCCTTACTAGGAACCAAACAACACTGAGAAATAGGAACCATCACTACTTCAGTCTCACATCCATCACCCTCTGCCCTCCCCATGTCACGTAACCCATGGCAAAAAATAGCCCAGGGGATCTGGGTTCTGGGGGCCCTCTGGCCCCGGTCAGAACACAACATGCCTTGGCCCTGAACAGCCTTTAGCAGCAGCTGTGCCCTCTCTTGTCCTCAAAGCGGTTCAGATTTCTCTTTAGAGAGAAAAGGGTGGGGGTGGTGGAAGGAGGAGGGTGAACCGAGGTGACAGAAAACTGCCCTAGTAGAGCTTTTAAAGGATTTTTAAGTCAGTAGTTTTCTGGGTGAGCCCTACTTATTTACAGTCATCATTATGACTCTCTGCTTGATTAACCAAATGATCCGATGAGCAGAAATGGTAATATAATAGTCATTTAGCTATAACACATAAATGCGTTAAAAACTAAAGTGTTTAGGATTAATTAATCTTGTTATAATTCATCAGGAGCTGAACTCCATGCCCTGTCACTTCTTTCATTTAAAAAATATGACCTCTTTTAAAAAAAATTCTTGATCTGTCCACCCTTCTTGGCCAAGGCTCTATTTAATTTCAAGTTTGTACCGATGGTCCCCAAACTCTGGACCTGGGACAGGAATACGTGGTCTTCCGAGGAGATCTCATTAAATCGACAGACTCTGACTGGCTAAGCTGACTTAAGGTCATTTCCCAAGACTCTCAGACAGACAGAAGCAGTCTAACCCAGATGGAAAATTATCTTGAAGGAAAGAGTTTTCTGTTCAGTTCACTGCTTAATGCTGTTGTTTTCCTTGTGGGATCATCTCCAGTTTATCCTATATATATATCTTGTTTGCATAGTCATTTGTATATTGTGTATCCTGGTCAGACTGTGAGCAAATTGAGGGCCTGCAGGGTCTCTTGTATCTTCAGGGCTTGGCATAATGTCTGGCACCTGGTTTATTGTTTGGTTGTTTTTAGTCATGTCTGATGCTTTCTGAACCCAATTGGGATTTTCTAGGCAAAAATACCAGAGTGGGTGGCCTTTTCCTCCTCCAGCTCATTTTACAGATGAGAAACTGAGATCAGCAGAGTGAAGTGACTTGCCCAAGGTCACATAGTAAGTGTGATTTGAACTCAGGAAGTGGAATCTTCCTGATTTCGAACCCAGGGCTCTATCTACTGTGCAACCCAACTGACATATGGTAGACACTTATTAAATGCTCCTTGATAACTTGAATTTGAAAAACAATATAGCACTTGCCATCCAGGGACTTCAATATTTAACAGTTAGGACATACAAATATGGTAGAATGTGAGAAGGACAGAGAAGGATCTAGGTAATTCCAAATCCTAGTGCTTTAAAAGTGAGAAACTACTTTCACATCTATTATTTAAATTTCTCCTGGTACTTATTCACCAGGCAGAGAGCTTTGTGGCTTGAGAACCCAAGTCCAGAAGACTTGAGTTCAAGTCCTTCCTCTGAGACATACTGACTGTGTGATCCTAGGCAAATCACTTAACTCCTCAATTTTCTAGACAACTCCCTAAGACCTAAAGTTTCAGAGAAGGTGCCAATCTTAGTTGGTAGAGAGAGTTTCCTTCCCTGGGGCATTCCTTACCCCACTGCAATCACAGATCCAGTCCCTACTTGGCTCAAGCCTATTCATGAGTTCCTGCTCAGTTTTTAAGGGAGCTGGAGGAAAAAAAAGGCTTAACCTTTTACTTGGAGACTTGTCCATCCTGGCCTTCTCTAGGCTGAACAGTTTGGCTTTATTTAAATAATCACCTCGTAACCCTCTCTTTTCCAGGCTAAGGAATGCCTGTTTTATTACCTTTTCTTTGCAGGCTTTATTGTCCAGCCCACTTTCGCTTTTTCCTGGGTTTTTGGCTTTTCCTCTGCAAGTTCTTCAGAGAAAGTCTCTAAACTATTGAAAATGTCCTCTTTGGGACATAGGGAAATCTAAGTGATGTAGAAACAAAATATATTAATAAAATCTATTTTAAGAAGAAAGAAAATACCCCTCTTCACTATTTCCCTCTACCACAGAGAGGTTCAGGAGTCCAAGGTCGGATGGTTCTAAGGAGTATGTGGTAGCTTCCAGATATTACCTGATTCTGGCTTCTACCTCTGATGTCACACCTTCACACCTTCCCCCAACCCAATCCCTGACAGTTAGGTGGTACAATGAATAATGCAATGGGCCTGGAGTCAGGAAGACTTCCCTCTCTTTGAATTCAAATCCAGCATCACACACCACACTAGCTGTGTGACCCTGAGCAAGTCACTTCATCCTGTTTGCCTCAGTTTCCTCATCTAGAAAATGAGCTAGAGAAAGAAATGGCAAACCACTCCGGTATCTGTGCCAAGAAAACACCAAAATGGGGTTACAAAGATTTGGACGTGACTGAAATGACTCAACAACAAAATGCTCCTCCCTCACTACCTTGAAAAGGAGCCGAAGAGAAACTAACTTCTGCCCTGGGCCTCAGTCATGTCAGAAGAAGGTCATTTACTTAAAGATTGAGAATGGAATGACTTCTATCTCCCTTTCCAAAATAATACCCTTTAATAGCCAGCAGGAAGAACAGCTGGTTCTCCCAACCCTTCCCAACATTTCATGGAGGAGTCTGGCCGCAGCCTTTGAAGCAAAAACAAAATTGAATGAGGTAGGGGCAGCTAAGTGGCTCAATGGATAGAATTAGGCCTGGAAATGGGAGGTCCTGGGTTCAAATCTGCCCTCAGACCCATTCTAGCTGTATGACCCTGGGCAAGTCACTTAACGCCCATTGGCTGGCCCTTAACACTCTACTGCCTTGGAATAGATACTATTTTAAGTTGGATACTACTATCCACTTATATTACTTAGTATTGATTCTAAGACAGAAAATAAGGGTTAAAATATATATTGAGGTAGAGTTGAGGGAAAAGTACATTCCAGTCAGTAAATATTGATTAGATCCTTACTATTTTAAGATGCTGTGCTGGATGGTTGGAAAACAAAATAAAATAAGAAACAATCCTTGCCCCCAGGGGGCTCATATTCTATAGGAGACAACAGAAATGTGCCCATGTATCTCCATCCAAAATATTTATGAAGTAAACTAAAGGTGTAACTGTTGGGGTTTGGGAGTGGAGGGGGCTCTTAGAAAGCACTACCTGCTTTGTGGGGGGGGGGAGAAATTTCAGAAAAGACCTCCTGGGGGAGGGAGAGCTTGAGCTTTGCTTTGAAACAAATTCCAAGAGGCGGAGGTGAAGAAGAGGGCATTCCAGGCTGGGGCACATAGCCTAGGTAAACAGAAGGACACAGGAGGCTAAGGGAAAGGCTAGTAGTCCAGTTGGGCTGGAATGTAGAATGTATGAAGGGGAGTCAGGCGAAATCAAGCCAAGAAGGGAGGCCCTTGAATAGTAGAGAGGGGACTGGAATGAAGAAGGAATTTGTCATTCTCAGAATCAGAGCACTCAAAGGGGAGGACTCTCTTACATCAGCTGGGATGCTCTGCTGCCTTCTCTAAAGTAGACATTCAGCCTGACTCTCTTTAGGTCTCTCTCTTGGTACTGTTGATGGGGGATGAGAATCCTCTGAGAATCTCGGGACCTCCAGGCCATCCCCCACCCCCCAATTCTCTCTCACAGTCTGCTTTCTGCTAGAGTTTAGACTAGACTCAAGTAGTCTGTCTTTTGCTTATAATCTTGCAAGGATCATGAAATAGTACCTTTCTTTAGTTTTGATGAACTCTTGTTTGTTTTAAGCAAAGGAAGGACACAGGTGGGTATCAATCAGCAGGATGCTTGCAGGAGACACCATCGAGGATGCTAGAAGCACAAAGGAGGTGGGTTGGTTGAGTAGGAAGAGCAGAAGGTAACAGATACAGACCTTCAGCCATCACCATTGTTTATGTAGCCCTCTGGGATATGTCTGGTGCTGTGCAAATATCATTTTATTTTATTCTCACATTAGCCACAGGAGATAGATTCTCTTATCTTCATTTTACAGTTGCTGAGACTTAAGATGGATGAAGAGAAGGTGACTTGCCCAGGGTCACCCAGCCAGTAAGCACCCAAGTTTTGATTTGAATTCAGATCTTTTTGACTCCAAGCCCAGTACACTGATAGAGTGATGCACTACGCCATCTAGCTGTTAATAGTTAAAGGACTTGAGGAAGGTCTCTGATTTGGCTATGACTTAACTTTTTAGAGCCCTTGGGTAACCCTTTGAACCCTTTGAGACTCTTAAATTGAAGATGACAGTGTTGATCAGCACAATTAGAAGGAATTTCCTTACTAGGCATTTCTTATACCAAAAAACAAACAAACCCCAAACCAAAAACAAAACAAAGCAAAACAAAAAACCCTACACAGATCAGCCCTGTGCCCTTCTTAGCTGAAGTTTGTTTCTTCTTGCTCAGTCTTTAAGAAAGCTGGAAAATAAAGGTCACCATTTTAAACTTTTCCCTTAATGGTCCTTTTAACTCAGCAGCCCATCTTAGCCTCCTGGGGATTTATGGAAGGACAGAGGTATGGACCACCCAGGATGAGAAGGCTTGGGTTAGGATCCAGACATCTCCATAGTCATCTTCATCATCACATTCAAAATGGAATTCATTTTCTTTCTTGATCTCCTCACTGCTCTTCCTGGCTTTCCAAATATTTCTGCTGAGTGCAGATTTCATCACTTCTTTTTTTTAACCCTTACCTTTCATTTTTGGATATTGTGTAATGGTTCTAAGGCAGAAGAACAGTAAGAACTAGGCAATGGGGGTTAAGTGACTTGCCCACCGTCACATAGCTACGAAGAGCCTAAGGTCAAATTTGAACCCAAGATTTCCCATCTCTGGGCCTGTCTCTCAATCCACTGAGCCACCTAGCTGCCCTCAGGCACTCAGGTCTGAAACCTACATGTTATCCATGACCCTTCCCCTTCTTTTTTGCTTCCCCATCCCTCATCTCTGATCAGTTGCCAAGTCTCGTCAATTCTGTTAGAATTCTTTCGTTTCATATCCCAATCACCATAGTTCAGGCCCTCATTGTCTCTCCTGGACTGTTGTAATTTCAGCCTCCTAACTGGAGCCCTTGATTTTAGTTTCTCCCCTCTCCGTCCCTTTGCCCATATAGCTGCCAGCCCATATCTAAAGCACGATCTAAAGCACGGATCTGCCCAAGTCACTCCCAGACTCAAGAAGCTTTTAGTATAAGATTGCCTTTAGCATAAAATAAAACCCCTCTAGCACTTAGAGCCCTTTGCAATCTGGCTCCAGTCCATCTTTTCAGCCTGATTATACATTATTCTATTTCACTAGCTCTATGCTCTGGCCAAACTGGCCTACTTGCTATTTGCCAAACTTACTTTGCTATCTGCCGTCACCACTGGCCATCTATTACTCAGGCCTGGAATGCTTTTGCTCCTTACTTCTGTATCTCTACTTTGAAAAAAAAAATTAAGTAACTGAACTTACTTCTGTCAATAAGTACTTATTTTCCCTCCCAGCTTCTCTCACTGAGGGGAAAAAAAAAAAACAGAAAAAAACCTCTTCCATTAAATATACAGAATAAAGCAAAACACATTCCATATGGTGTGTCTCATTCTGCCCTCTGAATCGATCTCCTCTCCGTCAGGAGGTGAGTAGCAGGTTTCATCATTGATCCCCAGGAGTCTTGCTTCGTCATTGTGTTTATCAGAGTTCCTCAATCTTTCAGAGTTTTTCATTGTGTGTCTTTATCATCTGTTTTAGAATCCATCCTCGGTATTGGTTCCAAGACAGAAGAATAGTAAAGGCTAGGCAATTGGGGTCAAGTGACTGGTCCAGAATCACACAGCTAGGAGGTGTCGGAGCATCCTATATCCTTTTGGTTTTTTGAACCCTTGTCTTCTGTCCTAGAATCAATACTGTGTATTGGGCAGAAGAGCAATAAGGATTAGACAATGAGGATTAAGTGATTTACCCAGGGTCACACAGTGTGGAAGTGTCTCAGGTCTGATTTGAACCCAGGATCTTCTGTCTCTAGGCTTGACCATCCACTGAGTCATCCAGCTGTCCCCATATATCCTTTTAAGACTCAGCTCAAGTACAGTCTCTTTCAGGAAGCCTTAATTGATTTTCTGAATCATCAGTGTCTCTATGCTCCACATTAAGATTAATATAATTATAATAATGTAATAATATATCTGTATAATAAATATAATAAGGGTTGAAGTCTAGAAAGGAGAAACCGTGCATTTATTTTACATGTATCCAATAGTTACTTATCTGTGAACAGATTGTATCCCTCAGTAGAATATAAGTTCTTTGAGGGCAGGCACCATTTCTTTGTTGTCATATCTCCAGTGTCGAGCACAATGCCTGACACATGGGAGGGAATTAATAAATCCTTATTAGTAGATTGGTGATCTCTAATACTGGAAATGAGTGTCCCCATTGATTCCATGATGGGCCTATCACAACATCAGAGTTTTTGTATGATGTTTTAAAATTTTCGAATAATAAATACTCATATTTATATAGCATGTTAAGATTTGTAAAGTGCTTAATATATAATCTCTCCATTAATTCTCATAAAATATTGCAGGGAGGTGCTGAGATGATCTCCATTTTGCAGAGGACTTTCCCTTTGCATTTTCTCCTCACGATATTTCTGCACAAGATTACTAGGGTGGGTAATAGCATCTCCATTTTACAGATAACACAACTGGGATTCAGAGAGGTGAAGCCATTTGCCCAAGTTCGGGTAGCAGCCAGCACTTATCTTAGAGAATCTGTGTTCTCAGCCTTGCCCAGGGAACAAAGTGGAGGCACAAGAATCCAATCAGCAAGAGGTCCCTGCCTTCGGTCTGGAGCCACTGGATTTAGCATGTCGTCTCTTGGCCAGCTCTAGGACTCTACTGGCCTACTCAAGATTGCCTGTTTGCTTTTCTAGCCTCACATCTGTTCATAAAATAATTCCTGCCCATAAATCCTTTCCCTGAGCACAGAGGAGCAGCTTAACTGGGAAACAAGGACATCTCAAACAGTGACAGACGGCTAAGCCTAAGCCCCCTTTCTCAAGAGTGTATGAGTGTGTGTCTGTGAGTGTGAGTGTGTGTGTGTGTGTGTCTGTCTGTCTGTCTGTCTGTCTGCCTCTGTTGTACGCACTTCAAAGCCAGGGCACAGTGAATAGAGCACCAGGTCTATAGTCAGGAAGGTCCAGAGTCCAAACCTACCTCCGACCCTTACTGGCTGTCACTCCCTGGACAAGTTCTTAATCTCTATCTGCCTCAGTTTCTTTGATTCCAAAAATGAGGATAATAATAGCATCTCCCTTCTCCCAGGGTTGTTGTAAGGATAAAATGAGATAATATTTGTAAAGTGTTTAGCATAATGCCTGGCACATTGCAGAGGCTTATTTCCTTCCTGCCCAAGTCCCAGTCTGGTATTTTCTTTATATTCCAGAGGGCAGGGACTAGTTGGCTTTTGCCTTTATATCTCTAGCACCCTGGCACATAATTTTGTAGTTGTTTATTTGTTTTTAGTCTGACTCTCTATGACCCCATTTGGGTTTTTCTTTTTTAACCCTTACCTTCCATCTTGGAATCAATACTGTGTATTGGTTCCAAGGCAGAAGAGTGGTAAGACCTAGGCAATGGGGGTCAAGTGACTTGCCCAGGGTCACACTGCTGGGAAGTGTCTGAGGCCAGATTTGAACCTAGAACCTCCCATCTGTAGGCCTGGCTTTCAATCCACTGAGCTGTCACCCTTTCTTTTTTTTGACAAAGATATTGGAACGGCTTGCTATTTTCTCTGATTCATTTTACAGAGGAGAGGAGGAAACTGAGGCCAACAGGGTTAAGTGACTTGACCCCATTTGGGGTTTTCTTGGCCAAGATACTGGAACGGTTTGTTATTTCCTTCTCATATAGGTCTAGTCCAATCTGCTTATTTTCCAGAGAAAGAAACTGAGGCCATGTTCATTAATAGAGGGACTAATTATTTTTCTTGCTGTCAGTATGAGTGTGACAGTAATTATAGGTGTCTGGATGCTTGTGCATTTGTGTCTGTGTGCACATGTCAATCCATGTAGTTATAGATCAGATTCAACTTGACAGATTCTAATGGAGTGAATACTGTAATCCTTCCCTGTTGGGTAGATACAATTTATACATGTGAAACAGAACATCGTCTAAGGCTGGAAATTTGAACTGGATGTGCCCCTATGGCTTCTTCCCAGGGCCTTTCTTCTTTTCTTTCCATACTCCTTTTCTGGGTGATCCCATCAACTCTGTGGGTTCAGTGATCATTGCAATGCAGAATGATTCCCTGATCTCTCAGTCCAGCCCACTTTTCTTTCCTGAACCCCAGCCCTGTATTATAAAGGATAATTTTAGTGTTTTGACTTAAAAGTTCTAAATTAATTTGGTCACCAGGAAAATTCCCAAATAATAAAATACCCAAGTTAGCTGGAAATTAGGGTGATTTTAATATAGAGAGAAGGAATTAAGGAAAAGAGAGAGAGAAAGAAAAGAGTTAATTTAAACTGCTCCGGCTCAGGCTGAGCCAGGCAGTAGTTAAAGGCCTTGGCCAAAGTGGCCTCCCTGAGCCCAAGGGAAGGGGAGTCAGTCTTATCACTCACCAGGAGACCGTTTACAGGAAGCTGTCTGAGGGAGATCCTCCAGGCTGAGTTTCAGTCCTGAACTGAACTGAACTCAATTGAATTCAATTGCCTGAACTGACTTTTCTAGCCTCCTTTTAAAGAAATTTTCTCTCATGTCACCTCCCCTAAATTTTCACGTCTACCAATCACAGCAGACGATTTTCTCCAGGACTGCTCATTCTTTAGTTCTCACCTTCTTTGATTAGATTTTCTCCAGGGCTATCCACTCTTTAGTTCTCACCTTCTCTGGTTAGAATATATCTTCTGAGTACTTCACACTTCTTTGTTAAGCTTACCTTTTATGAGTTACTTGACCTTTTTGTGATTAATTTAACCTTTATAGGTACTTAACACCTTTTTGTATTAGATCTAAAAATAGACTTAGCTTAAAGTTCTAGCTTCACTATAAGGTATGAGTTAAGTACCTTCATTGTTCAATCAGGAGTTTACAACTTTATCTTCCCCTAAAGTATGTCTAATTAGGGTGGAGTAATTTTAAAATTCACAGAATCATCTAATGGACATTTTCAACCAAATATGTAGTAGATATTTTCTACTCAGCATGTCCATAGCCGACTTCACTGATCTAGTCCCACCTCTTCATTTCACTTTGGTTTTGTTTTTTTTTTTTTGGAATGTCTTCTTGCATTTTTTGTTTTTTTTTTCACTTTGTTTTTTTATTTTGTTTTTCTATCAGCTTCCTTTCCAAATGTAACCCTAACCTTAACCCCATTGCTTCTCCATTCCACAGTACCATCCTTTTATAATAAATAATTTTGAAAGAAAGAGAAAAAAATTCAATTCAGCAAAACTAACTAATGCCTTCAAAGAGAGACTGGCAGTAGATGCAGTGTTCCATACCATGGCCCCCCACCTCTGCAAAGGAGAGAGAAATGCAATTTTTCCTCTACTTTTTTCTTGGACTAAGCTTAGACATGGTAGCTAGGTGGCTCTGTGGATAGAGCATTGGACTTGAAGTCGGGAAGACCTGAGTTTCAAATTCAGCCTCAGATACTTCTAGCTATGGGACCCTGGGCAAGTCATTGAACCCTGTTTGCTCCTCCTCTGTAAAATGAATTGGAGAAGGAAATGGCAAACCACTCCAGTATCTTTGCCAAGAAAACCCCAAATGGGGTCATGAAGGTTCAGGTGCAATTGAACAACAGCAACAACAAACTTGGGCATTGAATTTTTTTGGGGGGGTTGCTGTTTGTTGTCTTTTCTTTCTATCTTCGTTGCATTTTTTCTTGGTTCTTCTTTATCCTACATCCGTTTCTAGAAATCTTCCCTCACCTTTTGGAATAATAACGATAGTAACAGTAGTATTAGTAATAGTACTTTAAGATTTGCAGAGCTCTTTCCATGTTTTCTCATTTGGTTCTCTAAAGAACCCTGTGAGATAGATCTTATTATTGTCCCCATCTTATAGGTGGGGAAATTTGAAATGGAGAATGAAAGGACTTGCCCAAGGTCAGATACATAGTAGGTATTGGAAGTTGGGTCTTCTTGCTTCCAAGTCCAACACTAATCTGTCATATTCATTGTTTCTTTTAGCACAATACTATTCTATTCTATTCTATTCTATTCTATTCTATTCTATTCTATTCTATTCTATTCTATTCTATTAATGTGCCACAACTTGTTTAGATATTCTCCTTGGAGAAACTGATGGTGTAGGAGGGACAGTGATGATACAGGCACACGCATACACACAACACAGCTTTCTCTTGCTAGTGAGCAGTTATGCCGGTGATTTGCGTTGGCTCAGTGGTATACACAGAGAGAGCCTCACTGCCCTCAATGTTGTGGAGTGACTTTTCCTAATCAAGAAATCTTAGAAATGTTGTTTAAGCTGAAGCTATGGTCCCTCCCACTTATATCATAACTTCCTTATCCCAAGGAAGCCCAGCATTCTCCACTCTAGAGCATTACATAAGGGAGCATGCCTAAGAAGGATTAGGTGATAATGGTGACAGAGGAAGGGGAACAACTGTTAGGAATACCAATCTTTTCTAGATAGAACAGACTAGAAAAGATATTTTTCCTCCCTTCCCCTTCCCCCATGATATGATTCTGTGAGCAACCAGGAAAAGGTGAAGCACTGGAAACCAGAGCCTTCTATTCCAGATTCTTTTAAAATTCAAGTTTTTGGAGAAAACAGAGAGCTCAGGCTTTAGGTGGAGAGGGTGCTAGATGATTGACAGGTTGGAGTGGGGACTCTTAATTGTTCTCCTCTGATTCTCTGAGCTTGGTACTGTAGTTGCCAATGTTCTGTCCTATTCCCTTATTCTCTTCTTTCTTGACATGCTCCCCTTGGGCAATCCCATTGACTTCCATGGTTTCTGGTATCAATTCTATGTGGATGATTCCCAATCTACCTCAAGCTATAAATCTGAATTGCCAGCCATCTGCGTCTGGATATCCCACTAACACCTTATTTTTTCTTCTAAACCTTTATCTTCTGTCCTACGATCAGTTCTAAGACAGAAGAGTAGGAAAGACTAGGCAATTGGGTTTAAGTGACTTGCTCAGTGTCACACAGTAGGAAGTGTCTGAGATCAGATTTGAACCTAGGTCCTCTCAATTCCATCCACTGTCTTACCTAGCTGCCCCTCCAACAACATCTTATCCCCAACCTGTCTAAAATGGAAACTACCACTTACCTCCCTAGAATCTTCCATTCTTCTTAACTTCTCTCTTTCACTGCCGTCTTCCTCCTTGTTGAGTCTCTTCATCATTTTTGGCTCCTTTTTTACCTTTAATTGCAGCCACCTATCTAATGAACCTTCACGATATTTCTCCTATGTATCCCCTCTTCTCCACTTACACAGCCATCCCTCTAGTTCAGATCTTTGATACTTTTTATTATAAGACTGCCAGGCAAATTGGATACAGAAGTGGTCCTGGAGGAGCAAAGACCTGAGGACAAATTCTATCACAGACATTTATTAGCTGTGTGCCCTTGAATAAATCACTTACATTCTCGAGTTTCAGTTTTCTCATTTGTAAAATAGGAATAGATGCTACCAAGTGATGCAGTGGACCCTGGGTCCAGGGTCAGGAAGACATCTTCCTGAGTTCAAATCTGGCCTCAGGCACTTACTAGCTATGTGAGCTGGGGAAAATAATTTAATCTAGTTTGCCTCAGTTTCCTCATCTGTAATATGAACTGGAGAAAGAAATGGTAAACTACTCCAGTATCTTTGCTCAAATGGGATCATGAAGAATTTGATGTGACTGAAATGATTAAATAGCAACAATAAAATGGGGCTAATAGTAGCACCTACCTTTAAAGTGCTATATTAAATGTTTTAATTTTTTTTCTTCAGGCTGTTACAGTGGTCTTCCTTTCTATTCTTTATTTCCTCTGGTTCATCCTCTAACATAACTGCCACATAATATTCCTAATGCAAATGTCTGAGAATCTTTCTTCTTTGTTCAAAAACCTGTATTTTCACTGTTTCTTCTAGGACAAAGTACAAGCTCCTTAGCTTGGTATTTAGGGCTCTCTATAATCTACCCTCACAGACTGACCACATTGTTCTTCTTTATGTATCCTATAATCTAGCTAATTGGACTATTTGGCTTTCCATTCTTTAAAAAAAATATTTTTATCTTTTATTTTCACATCACATACATTGCCCACTGTCTTCCTTCCCTAACCCCTGCCAGAGAACCATCCTTTATAATAAAGAACTTTTTTAAAAAAGAAAGAAAAGAAAAAACTCCAAAATTAATCAATATATCAAAAAAGTCTGATATATATGCAGTATTCCACCCGCATGATTCTCTGCTTTGGCAAAGAGAAGAGAGTATGGGACAGGGTCTTTTTCTGTCTCTTTTGGGGGGGCCAGACTAGCATGGATGGAGAAGGAGCTGGACCTGAAATCAGGAAAACCTGAGTTCAAATGTGAGCTTGCACACTTATTAGCTATATGACTCTGGACAAGTCACTTAACCTCTGTCTGCCTCAGTTTCCTCCTTTGTAAAATGGCATAGTAATGACACCTGCTTCCCAGGATTGTTGTAAGGATCAAATGAGACCATATTTTTTTTCTATATTCAATTTTATTTTGTTTTCAATTCTTAATGTGGTCCTTCCCTCTTCTCCCTACACCTCCTCCTGCCTTCCATTGAGAAAAAGAAAATCTATTACAAACATGTAGTCATTCAAACCAAATTCCAAAATTAATCATGTCCAAAAGAAAAAAGAAGAAAAAGAAAATATGCTTCATTCTGCAATCTGAGTCAGTCAGCTCTGTCTGGAGGGAGATGGCAGGCTTCATGAGATACTATTTGTAAAACACTTGAAACGATAAAGTGCTGTGTCAGTGCTAACTATCAATCATCCATCATTCATTTCATAATACTTCGTTTTGGTTGTTTTGTTATTCTTTCTTTTTAAGTCAGGGCTTTTCTTACCCCTTTCTATGTCATGGCTGCCTTGGGCAGTCTGGTGAAGTCTATGGATCCCTTCTCTGAATAGTATTTACCTTCTGTCTGACTGAAGGCAAATGGAGTTAAGTGACTTGCCCAGGGTCATACAGCTAAGAAGTGTCTGAGGCCAGTTTTGAACCTAGGTCTTCTTGACTGCAGTCTTGGCACACTATCTACAGTGCTATTTAACTGTCCCTGAAGAGGATTTTAAAATTGATAAAAATAAAATACACAAAATTACAAATGAAGTCAATTGTATTGAAATAGAGATATAATCTTTTGAGAAAGGGAGAGAATTTGAACTTCAAATTTAAGAAAAAGAATGTCAAAATTATTTTACATGTAATTGAGGAAACAAAATATTAAAATTATTTTAAAAGATATAATATATTTCCTACCAAGTTCACAGCCCCCTCTAAAATCTCTGGAGGGATCTTATGAGCCCCAGGTTTGGAATTTCAGGCTTACAGTGTTGCTTTTGTTATGTCTGCATTTGTTTGTCTAATTTAGCGTCAGCTCACAGAAGTCTTCCCATGCTTGCCATATTCGTCATTTTTTCCATCACTGTACTATTCCATTACATTCATGTACCACTATTGGTTTATCTTCTCCCCAATCAATGGGCATTATTTTGTTTCCAGATGTTTGCTACCACAAAAAATGCTGTGTATATATTTTGGTGGATGTGTGCCTTCCTTTTAGTCGCCAGTGTTGCTATCAGCAGAATCTTTGAGACAAAGAATATGGACATTTTAGTCTCTCTTTTCTGCTGACCATCCAAGTCCCCCCTTTCACTTCTATCAACCTCTGCCCACCCCCTCCACCATTCTTGGAATATTCCCTTTCATATTCCACCTGTGGAAATGCTCTCTTCAGTCAGAGACTAGCTATTGGTTCCTCTAAAACAATCCTATCCAATTCTCCTTTAAAAATATCCCCATTCTGAATAGAAACACAGAAGAAAAACAATTCCTTGATCATGTGGGTTGATGAGGATAGGATTGGGGACGTAGACTCTAAAGATCACCCCAGTGCAAATTTCAATAATGTAGAAATAGGTCTTGATCAATGACACATGTAAAACCCAGAGGAATTGCACATCAGCTATGGGAGGGAGGTGGAGGAAAGGGAGGGAAAGAACATAAATCTTGTAACCATGGAAAAATATTCTAAATTAATTAATTAAATAAAAGTTTAAAAAAAACAACAAAATAAAAATACCCCACTCTTCCCTCTTCCTGGGCTGAAAGTACTCCCTCTCTTCTCACATTTTCTTAGAGAACTTATGAGATCAGGTCATAACTTTAAACTTGGAAGGGACCTTAGAGGTCGTCAAATCTTTTTTACAGATGAAGAAACTGAGGCACCCAGTACCACAATCCAAGTCTTCCTAAATCCAAATCCTTTTTCTCATCCAGTATATCAGACAAGCTCTTCATTTTGTTTGGATATTGCCTTTGCTTTCAATCTCTCCCATTGTACATTGCATTATAATTTTGTACTAACTTGTTTACGTGCCATAGGCCCTCCTCCATTGGATTAGAAACTCCTTGTGGGCAGTAACTGTGTCATTTACATTTTTGCATCACCAGCATCAAGAGCAGTGCCCTGTACATGATAGAGACTAATCAAGTTTTCTTTTCCATTTTTCCTTCCTTAAACTGTAAGTAGTATTTTAACTTGGAGCAAAAGCTGTGTGTATGTAGAAGAGTGGGGATGTCAGTAGGGAAAGGGGTGGCTCAAACAGGGTGAAGGGCAGAAGAACCATTATTGTGTTTGTGCTGAGAGAGGGAGCAATCTAATTCTCAGCCCTACAGTTTAGGGAAGGCAGGCCTTAAAAAAGGGTGCCATGGTGATTGAACCTTGTAGGCAGTGGCTGTGTCTTGGATCAGTAAAGGACCATCAGATTGAGCTTGAAGTCAGTGGTTGCCTTGAGGAGAAAGTGAACCAGATGAAATGTGGGTGACCTATGTGGTGGTCATTTCTGAATTTCGCTTTCCCTCTTTGCAAGGTATTTTTCTTTTCTTTCTGCTATCTAATTCAAATTGTCCATGACCAGGAATCTCCTTTGCATCTTTCTCCAAAAGCAGTCATACACCCTCTTCTTGGATTTTGTTTGTTTTTTCAAAGTACCAGCTTCTTGTCTTATTTATTAAATCAATACTTCTATCACTTTCGATTTTATTAATTTCTCCCTTAATTTTTAGGATTTCTAGTTTGGTTTTCTTCTGGGGGTTTTTAATTTGATCGCTTTCGAGTTTTTTTATTTGCATTTCCAATTCATTGATTTCTACTCTCCCTAGTTTGTTAATATAAGCACTCAGGGATATGAATTTACCTCTGATTACCGCTTTGGCTGCATCCCAAAAGGTTTGAAAGGATGTCTCGCCATTGTCATTTTCCTCAATGAAATTATTAATTGTTTCTATGATTTCTTCTCTAACTAAACGATTTTGGAGTATCATATTGTTTAATTTCCAATTAATTTTTTATTTGGTTTTCCATGTACCATTACTGATCATTATTTTTATTGCCTTGTGATCTGAAAAAGCTGCATTTATTATTTCTGCTTTTCTGCATTTGTGTGCCATGTTTCTGTGACCTAGTGTATGGTCAATCTTTGTGAATGTGCCATGTGGTGCTGAAAAGGTGTATTCCTTTTTGTCCCTATTTATTTTTTTCCTCTTCTTGGATTTTGGTCATGGGAAACTCACTCCTTTCTTGCAGGAGGAACTGGGCTGGAGAATGGAAATCCTGGCTAATCAGCCTGTGATATCTTTACTCCTTGCCTCCATTTATTGCTTCTGGTACCTGAAAGTCTTTTTATCTATAAACCTATCCTAGGTGGGAGTGGCCTGGAAGAAGAATCAACTACTCCTGGATTTCCTCTGCATTGGAGAAAGTTGCTATCACATGCCCTGAACAAACCTTCCTCCTCACTTCTCCCATCTTCCTTCCCTACCTTCTCTCTGCAGGGGTAAAAATCCTAGACTAGCTCTCCTGGAGGTGAGGTGGGGAGCCAGAGCAAGAGAAGGGATGATAGATAATAGGCTTGCTCCTTACATTGATCCGAGTGCATTCCTCCAAACAACCCTGGCAGGTTGTTGGTACCAGGATTCTTCTCCCTATTTTACACATTAGGAAATGGAAGCCTGGACAGGCTCAGTGTCTAGTTGGGAGCCTGTAGGAGTGGGTTCCCCAAAGGCTGACACACTCTTCTGCTTATTCTTCAGTTCATCAAGGGTGAGCTTGTTTGGAGGCTCTGAGTTTAGATGGATGCTGACTGGTGCAAGGGAGATGATGGCGCTAGACGGACAAGCGAGGTCTCAGCCTCTTTGTAGGGGGATGGCGGGCAGGAGTGACAATGGTCTAACTTGAATTTTTTAGAAAATAGACTCTTCTGGGTGGTCTTAGAGGGAGTTTTCTCTCCGGGCGACCATATATCCCCTCTCCCTCCAACCTCCTCCCCTACTTCTTCTTGGTATGCCTTTGCCAGCATATTCTGTATGAACTGAGCTAAGCAGCTGCTGGCTAATTTGATTTGGAGACTTGCTTCCTACTGCTAGCTTGTAATAGGATTCTCAATTACAGGAAAGAAATGACATTTTTGAAGAGGTGTCCTAGAAGCTGCATTGTAATGCTGTGAGTGGCAGCTTTGGGAGGAGGTGGAAAAGGTTCCTTGTTAAATGTTGTTTCCTGTTTTTCTTTTCTCATGTTGATATAATGATGACTCACATTTATATAGCACATTAATGTTTACATAAGGCTTTCCATATATTTATCTCTTTTGAAAACTTGTGAGGTCCCATTTTATCATTGAGGAAACTGAGGCAGACAAAGGTTAGGTAACCTGCCCAGGGCCACATAACCTGCAAAGTAGCTGAGGCAGGATTTGAACTCAGGTCCTTTCCCTTGGCTCCCACCTAACTTCCTAGGGAATTAAGCCTGAGAAGACTTTTTTGAGTGGGGAAACAGGAAATATGTTGGGTTTCTTTAAGTATTGAAAAGGCTGTCTCAAGGATTAGACTCTTCTTACTTGGCCCCAGAAGGCAAAAGGAGGAGCAGGAGTGGATGAGAAAAGCCAGTTTCTATTTGAAGTGTCAGGAAAACCTTCTTAGAAGTTAGAACTATTTTGTTTTATTTTATTTTATTTTATTAAGAAAATGTTTCCATGGTTCCCTGATTCATGTTCTTTCCTACCCCCCTCCCACAGGCCAACGTGCAATCGGTTAAAACCATTTTAAAGCAGACTAGGTTGCATTGAAGACAGGTATGTTGTTATTCAGCCGTGTCCAATTTTTTGCATCCCCATGGACCATACTGAACATGAGGTTTTCTTTGCAAAGATACTGGAATGGTTTGCCATTTCCTACTCCAGTGGATTAAGGAAAACAAAAGTTAAGTGACTTGCCCAGGACCACACAGCTAGTAAGAGTCTGAATCTGATTTGAACTCAAGTCTTCCTGACTCTGCTCCACTCTATCTCCGGAGCTACCCAGTGCCCCTCGGACAAGTATAGACTTCCCTTCATTGGAAGCCTACTGGAAGATGCTTGATCCCTTGTCAGGAATGTCATAGAGGGTATTCCTGTCCTCCCAGGATCCCTTTCATCCCCATAACTCTTCAAGGGACAGTGATCAACACTGTGGAAATGTGGGAGGTCACCATCCCATCAGCTGACTGCCTTCCTGCCCTTCTTCTCTTGGGAAGCAACATATATACATGTTACTTCATTTATAGACCCTTCTGGTTATGTATCTTATTTTATTTATATATATTAACCAATTACACATAATAACAAATTTCCACACAAGTTTTCCCAAGTTATATGATTGAACTTATCTCCCTCCCTCCCTTCCCTTTCCCCTCCTGGTGTTGGCAAGTTGATCTGGGTCATACATGTTTACATATCTTATAATCATCATCATAATTAGCATTCATGGAGCAAAGTGCTTTTCACAGCTTATCTCATTTGATCCTGCCAACATCCCTGGAAGCTAAGTGCTATTATTATTCCCATTTTGTAGATGAGGAAACCAAAGTGATGTGATTTCCCCAGAACCACAAAACTAGTAAGCAGCAAAGTCAGAGCTTGAACTCTGGCTCCCTGAATCTCATCCCCTTCCTTCATTTCCCCCAGGGTCTTTTTAACTCTACGCCTAGTGCTCTATCCACTGACCACTTAGCTGCCTCAAAAATGTCACTTCCTCCAGGAAGATTCCCTTGACTCATGCAGTTGTGAAAAATAGATTCTTTTAGTTACAAGGATTTGTTTTTTCTTTTCTTTATCCAGTGTGGGGTTTGGGAGGATGGAGGAGGAGAGGGATAGGGTTGCCAATCAAAAGAAAAGTAGTCATTGGGGTATCTCTTTTAAAAAATACAGAGAAGAAAGCAGAAGGAAGGCCATAAAGAATCACAGGTGAGTAGACTCTAGATCTAGTAGACTAGATGATAATTAAAAAAGAAAAACAAGCCATGAAGAATAGATCTCTTCAGCCTCACAGACCAGCTTCTTTTTCTGTTCAATTGTGAATATGAAAATGTTCATTTTCTTTGGTTGTCTGTTAAGTTCAGAATAAAAATTAAAAAAAATCCAAAAAGAGAATGGATTCTCAGATGTTGTGTCTGGGCAGTCTTATGTACTGCCCCCCCCCATGTTTTTTGATATGTATCTGTGTTTCTCTGTGCAAATCTGTGAGTCTGCTTTTGATTTCATCATCCTGGGGTCTCTCTACCCTCTTCCCTTCCTTCCCTGAAAGCTCAGTAATAGGGTACTTTCTTAGGAATAAAGGCACTAAATTTGGTGATTTCCAAGGAATAGCCGCTTTCTATCCCTGCCAGATTCACTTGGAGCCACTTTCCGTCTCCCAAGGAGAGACAGAAATATTGAGGGGAGGCATAAACCCTAACTTATCATAACCTTCTCTCCCACCTCAGGTTCTGGTGACCCCAACAGGAAACCAAGAACTGGCTTCTTAGGGCAATCACAGCCTAAGGAAACCCTGAGTATGTTCAGTCTTTATCAAGATTTAGACTAAATTTAGGACTAAATTTAGGAAAATTGAGAATTAAAGATCACCTCATCCAGGGGTTTGCCCCCATTTTTGTGTCATAGACACAAGCCCAAGGACCTCTTCTCAGAATCATGCATGGTCCTGACAAACCAGGTATGATTTATCACTTTAAGTAATTGAAGGAAATACTACATTTCAGTTTGAGGTTGGTGAAAATTAAAGGTGTAATTTTTTTTCCTCATCAAAGTTCATGGATGTCCTGAAATCTGTTTATGGACCTCTTGGAGGTCTAAGTTAAGAATCTCTGATCAAGCCTGATGCTTTTCATTTTACAAATTAGGAAACAGCCAGAGAGACCAAGTAATTTAGCTAAGGTCAGAAAGGAGACCTTTAAGTAGCAAAGCTGAGATTTAAATCCAGGTTCCAAATCCAATATTCTTGACTTCCCTTCTGCCTCAGTTTTTCTTCTCATCCCAAAGCTTGTTTGCTTTCTGCTCCACAGAAATATCACTTCTGTTCTGTAAAGAAGGGTTATTCCCTTGTGGGCCCTACTTTTTGACCTGGCAGAGAGATGCTTGCTTAGCCTTCTCTGGGAGGCATGCGTGTGTTACACACAGACACAGGCAAACTCCAGTCCCTGTATACAGATGGGAACATGTTAACACAAACACATGACGGACAGTGAGCCATCCCTCATGGGAGAGGATGATTTTTTTCCCCTGTGATCTATTTATGTGTTCTTAAGTGACTAATGAGACTAGTCTGGGATCAGCAGGTTTTTTTGGCCACAGTTCTGGCAGATGTTGCCAAGGGTGGAAGTTGGGTTTGCTGGTTGAGTCTCTGTTTCTCTCGTTCCCTTTTTCTTGATCTCCTTCAAGTACACAGGTAGAAAAGAGATGCCACACGAAGCAAGGGCCCACGTACACACATGGGATAAAGGGCTCCAGCACACAACACGTGGCATGGGTCAGACTGGCTCTGTTGCCAGCTCCTCCTCTTTCCACACTCTCTGATCTGCTTGCTGAGATGTGGCAGTGGGATTGGTGCCAGCAGCATCTGGATGTCCCTGTCCCTGTAATCCTGCTGGGGTTTTTGTTGTTTTTCAAACTTCCCTCTTAAGGGTTCAGACCCTTTAGTTTGGCATCCTTTGGAGGGAAGGCTCCTGGGAAAAATTAGTCACATCATCTCATTCCTATGTTTGTAACAAATGCGTTTTCTGAGCACCTTTTCTTGCAGGACTGTAATAGGGGTTTTTAGTGGCCCAGCCTGGGGAGGGGGACTTTCTAAGGGGGGGTCATAGAGAAGGGGAGAAGATTGGTCACAGCTATGACCTCCACGACATTGGAACCTGATTATTAGATCTCTGCTTTCTGTTCCTGGCAGGAAATAGCAAAAACAAACAACCCTCCCTTACCCCCCTTCACATGATGTTTTTTTTTTTCAGTCATCTCCCTTTATTTTTAAAGTGCCTTCATCTAAGCACCCCAGGGTGGGGTTACGTTGGAGTCTGTTCTCCCACCTCTGCTGTTGGTGGTTCTTTCTCTCTGTGTCCATCCTCATGCCAATCTCTCACCTTCTCAGCCCATGATGAGGCTGTGATCACCTTGCCACATCCTCCATTCGATCCACATCAGTTGAGATGGAGAAGATCATGAGACTGAGAGCTGGGAGAGACCTTTGGCATCATCACATCTAGCCCTCTTATTGTATACAGGAGAGAAAACAGCAGATGTCTTCATTTTGTCTTTGTATCCCTCTATACCTGGCTCTTGGCAAGGGTCTCATAAGTCCTTGCCAATTGATGGGTGGATTGAGGAAATGGAGCAGAGGTCTTGTCACTTGTCCAGGATTATACAGGTAGCAAAGCCAGGATTCAAACCCAAATCCTCTCATTCTGAATACATTGTATTTCCCATCACACCATTATTGCTATTCTAAAGCTCAGTACTCTTCATCCTCATTCCTACTCCATGGAAGGAGTTAATCTTTTTTTTTTTTTTTAATCCTTACCTTCCATCTTAGAATCAATACTGTTTATAGGTTTCAAGGCAGAAGAGTGCTAAGGCCTAGGCAGTGGGGGTTAAGTGACTTGTCCAGGGTCACACAGCTAGGAAGTATCGGAGGCCATATTTGAACTCAGGACCTCCCATCTCTTGGCTTGGTTCTCAATCCACTGAGCCACCCAGCTGCCCCGATAAGGAGTTAATCTTAATGGGACACAAGCGCTGCCTTCTGGGCAAGAAAAGGAGCTATAGTGGGGCCCTTAGTGCATCTGGGTTCATCTCTTATGCTAGACACTGATATTAAGGCCAGTTTAGTAGGCTCTTTGCTGGTGATTATTTATTGAACACCTTCTGGGGATCAGAGCCTACTTTGGGGGTGGGAGTGAGGCAACATCAATCCATGAATTTCTAAACTAGCCTGTGACTCTTAATAATCTAGGCTTAAAAATATATCACTGGTGGATGATTGATTGACAGTTGACTGTAATAAGAATGGCCCCTTGCTTCAAGGATCTTACTGTCTAAAGGAGGAGACACGCCAACAGAGGGAAAATTATTGGAGAACTTATGCCATTTATCCCAGGTTTGGGTCAGTTGCTGCATTTTAGTAGTAAAAATTTTAAAGATGACACATGCAAGAGGGGTGTACAGCTAATAGTGAATTATTTATGTAGTACAGAGCTCTAATGAGGAATGCTTTCTCAGGTCATCTCTGCCTTTTCACTTCCTTCAAGATTCAACTCCAGTCCTATCACCATGCAGTCTCTTCAGCTGCTAGTGCCTTCCTTCTGAGATTTTGTTTTTGGTGTTATTTAGTTGTATCCAACTTTTCACAATCCCATTTGGGTTTTTTTTTTTTTTGGCAAAGAAAACTGGAGTGGCTTGCCGTTTCCATCTGTATTTCATTTTAGAGATGAGGAAACTGAGTCAGAGTTTAGTGACTTCCCCAGGATCACATAGCTAATAAGTGTATAAGACCAGATGTGAATTCAGGTCTTACTGACTCCAGCCCTGGCATTCTAGCCACTATAATCGAATTGCCTCCCGTCTGAGATCATGTCCCATCTCCTCTACGTGTAGCTTGTGGATACCAACTTATTTGTAAGTTGTTTCTCCCATTAGAATATGAGCTTTTTGAGGGCAGTGTCTTTTTCTCTCGCTTTGTATCCTGAACACTTAATACAGTGCCTGGCTCATACTAAGTGCTTAATCCTTGTTGACTAACTGACTAACTAGGATGGGGTGATAAGAGCTTTATTTCAGGGTGCCAGTGAAGGTCTTGGCAATCAGTATAGTCACAGTAGTGCTTCCTTTTTACTTCTGCCTTCTCTTAGTTGAAACAAACTCATATCTGACTCTCTGGACTCCCCCTCCAATCCTTTGACTCTCTATCCTCCCTATCGTCCAGAATAAGAGATAGAAACACACAGAAGTGCCATGCACATGGGCAGTGCCCATGGATATTGGTAACACCCCGGGGGCTGAGAGCTGGTGTGAGTAGAAAGCTTGACCTCCCCTGCCCTAATTACTCTCTTTTTTTTTAACCTTTACCTTCTGTCTTAAAATAGATAGTGAGTTTTGGTTCCAGATCAGAAGAGCTATAAGGGCTTGGCAATCGAGGTTAAATGACTTGTCCTGTCACACAGCTAGGATGTATCTGGGGCCAAATTTGGACCCAGGTCCTCCCAACATCAGGTCTAGGTCTCTATCCACTAAGCCACTTGGTCCTTTTTCCTCTTATCATGGAGGACGGTAGGCATCCCTCTGTCATCTCTGATGTTAGATAAAACACTGCTTCAAGTACTGGCTAAGGCTGAAATGAAACACAAAGGTGTCAGGAACTGATGCATGACCGAAGTGAGTGGTTGCCCTCTCCTCTGGACCCTGATGGTGTAAGAGAGAAGGAATCACAATGCCCGTATGTGATCCAGCCCCCTCCCTTCCTCGTGTGTGTGTGTGTGTGTGTGTGTGTGTGTGTGTGTGTGTGTGTGTGTGTGTGTGAGAGAGAGAGACAGAGAGACAGAGAGACAGACAGAGACAGAGACAAAAAAATAGAGAAACAGAGAGACAGAGAGAAAGAGACAGAGAGAGGGAGACAGAGACAGAGAGACAGAAAGACAGAAAGACAGACAGAGAAACAGAGAGAGAGAGAGAAGAGGGGAAAAAAGAAGGAGGTTGTCTATAGTGGGTTGGTACAGTTTGTCACCAGTTGCTAATTATGGCCTCAGCCCCAGGAGATGAGCCATACATCATGCTGGAGCTTGGGTGGCTCCTCTTCCAAGTTGTCTTCTTCCTTCTTGGCCAGGTCAGATCAGTGCTCTTCCTTCTTGCCTCCCCTGATTTAAGCCATCGGGGGCTCCCCCTGCTTCAGTGCTGGGGTCCTCAGAAGCTTTTCCTCAAAGGCTTTTGGATGCCAGTAGGGTCCACTGAGCCCTGAGCCCTTGAGGAAAACTAGATGTGGGTGTGTGTACTTTGGATCCAGGAAGCCCTTGAGGTCCTGATGCCCTACTTCCTGGTTCTGGTTATTATTGCCAGGTCAGCCTGACTTTATGAGCACAAGTCATAAAAGCCTTTTGTGCACAGATGGGGAAAGATAAATAGGATTATTTGGCCTTGCCCAGTTTTGCCACAAGCCTCGGTTTAGGACAGTTGCCTGAAGGGTGCCCTATCAGACCTCTATCCAGAAAGCATCCTGCAGCCCCTACTAGGGGCAAAGCACATTGGAGGTGACAAAATGAGTGTTTGCCAGCTTGCCTTCTGCTTACCCTCTCCCCAAGGCATGGGGCCACAAACAAGAATCTCTGCCTGTGTGTGCCCTGGGGCCGGTGCTCCAGGAAAGTGTGATATAAGCAGCTACTATGGACTTTGGGATTGGAGAGGTAGAGAAGAGAGAGGAGAGCTGGGTGGTGTTTGCCAGGAAGAGTCAAATCCAGCAGTATCTTGTGGGGCAGTGGGGTGGCTATGGGGGCAGTCCTCTGCTGAAGACCCCTCTCCCCCGAAGGTGATTCCTTCACTATGGTTCATACCTTGATGTCTTAGTGTGCACAAAAGACTGCCTTTCCTGAGAAGGAGCTCATTTGTGAGCACATAGATGGATAGATGGATATGAGAGTCAATGGGCAGCCAGGTGGCACTACCAAAGATCTGAGTTCAAATCATGCCTCACACTTACTGGTTGTGGACAGACACAACCTCAGACTCACCCTCAGTTTTTTCATCTATAAAATGGGGGTAGCAATAACTCCTACCTCACAGGGTTGCTGGGAAGACCATATCTGATAAAGTATTTAAAGCACCTGCCAAACTTTGGAGCCTTACATAAAGGTTTGTTATTATTATTATAGAATACTGTTATATGTGATAAATGAGAAAGTATATGAATGGGGTGAGATAGTATTTATTAGTGTAGATAAACTCTGGTAAAGTGGAAAGGTGCCAGGTCTTTAGGGAGGCCAACCTTTTAAAGTTGGCTCTGCCACAAAGCATGACTTTAGACAGTTAAACTCTCTCTCTTCTTTGTAAAACCAGGGTGCTGGACGAGATGATTAATCAGTCCTGCTAATAAACTGTATAGATGACTAGGACTGCCAATCTCACAATGGCACTGGGAAGAAAGTACTTTGTGAGCTTTTACGGACTCTATAAAGGTGTTATTAGGGAAGTTGTTACAGACGGGAGAACAAATATATTGGTGTGTAATAATATTGCATTAGAAGATACGTTTCTCCAGAGGTCGTGAGTTCAGATCTGATCTTGGGCACTTCCTGACTCTGTGACCCTGGGCAAATCACTCAACCCCAATTACCTAGCCCTAACTGCTCTGCCATCTTGGAATCAATACTAGGTATAGATTCTAAGACAGACGATAAGGATTTTTAAAAACCATAAGCTTCTTAAGATTGTTTCATTCTTTTAACTTATATCCCCGGTGCCTAGTGAAGTGCTTAGCTGGTTAATAAAATACTTGTGGATGGATTGCTATACAAAATTATTTGCATACATAAATATATATGTATATATCTTGCTGTGAGTGTAAACATGTATATGGTAGGTGTGTCACTTGGGCAACTTGGTAGGCTGCCTCCACACCCCCTCCCATCTGTAGAGAATGAGCTTTTCTTTTTTAACCTTTATCTCCCATCTTAGAATCAATACTGTGTTTTGGTTCTAAGGCAGAAGAACAGTAAAGGTTAGGCAATGGGGGTAAGGGACTTGCCCAAGGTCACCCAGCTAGGAAGTGTCTGAGGCCAGAATTTGATCTCAGAACTTTCCATCTCCAGACTAGCTCTCCATACACTGAGCCACCCAGCTGCCCCTGAGGGTGAGCTTCCTTGCAGATACAATTTCTGGGGAGGGAGGGTGTTGGTGGGAATCTCTGGGATTTATGCTCTAAGTGACAGTTAACCCATCTGCTGTTCCAGCCAGGGCAGACATTTGTGAGTGGAATTTCTGATGATGTATCCTGGCTTGTCCAAGTCGGGGGAGGAGAGGAGGGAGGGTCTTGTTCCTGCTTCCCTCCATAGATATTTTCTTGTTCACTTGCTGGTCAGGGACTAAGAGGAGGACAGACAGGCTTCATTCAAGTTCCCTGCTCCCGTCCCATGTCATTGATTTCCTTAGCAGCTGAAGTCATCTTTTCAGAAGAGGCTGATTTTATAAACAGAGTGGCTCCATGGTAATGCTCTTGTTGCCATCTGGGGCCTCTGCTAGATAAGCTAGCCACCTACCTTTTGTTAACAGGGAAGTTATTTCCCTAAATAAGGACAAAAGAGCCAAATCAAAAGGCTTAGAGTGTCAGGCTTCATGGTGTGGTAGAAAGATCACTGGACTAGTTAAGACACCTGAGTTCTTGCTCTCACTGTCACCTTTAGCTTCCTGTGTGTCCTTGGGCCAAATTTTCTTCATCTCCGGCCTCAGTTTCCTTGTCCTGTGCATTTGCTAAATCAGGCTGGGCACAGCCCCTAGGAATAGGTGCAAAGTGCTTGAGGGACTTGGGCTACTGCTGTATACTTTGAGAGTCAGACAGAGACAGATAGGGCAGAGTCTTCCTTGCACCATTACCCTCAAGGATTATGGGTTTCTCTTCCTTCTCCCACCTCTATCACCAGTCTAAAACTAAACCCATCCTTCCCCACTCCTAAAATAGCTCCCCTTCAGAACTTCCCGTTCATGTTTTGTTGACCTTTGTTTTTTCCTTGTCGTCATGCCAAATCACTTAAAAATTCTTTCCCACTTTTGCTTATTTATGTTGTTCTCATCTTCTCTAGACCTTCCCAGTCATTAGAAAAAGTCTTGGTTCTGAAGTCTGGGGACCTCCGTTCAAATCCCACCCTTGAGATTCCTTACACTGTTTTAGGCAAGCCACATCTAAGTTTCTTCATCTTTAAAAGTGAGAGGGTTGGTCTGAACTAGAAGTTCCTTCTGATCTCTATGATCTAGTCTCTGGGGGGGCTCAGCACCTCACCACCTGGGTATCCTGGGGCCAGGTCTCTGGGCTTCACACCTGTCAGGTGCTTTAAGAGCTCCCCTTATCGCTTCACCCCTGAATTGGGGCCCTCGCTTCTTCCTTCACTAGTTACTGCCTCTAATGTCTCCAACCAAATTGTAATTTTCACAGGAGAGGACTTAGGACTTAGAGACTTAGGGCTGAAAGAGAAAGATCAGCCCATTTTTCCCCATTGTGGTTCAGAAAGACAAATTGACTTCTCCAGTGTCTTAAAGTTAGCACGAAGAGTCAGAGTTAGGGTCTTCAGCCCCCCCAGACCCAGCTCACCTTCGGCCATAACCAAAGAGCTCTGCTTGCATCGTGAGCAGCAAAAAGGCTGTCTGTCGATGGGGGGGGAAGGGGGGGAGCTTCTTCTCCAGCAGCAGGAGCTGTTCAGCATGGCCCAGGCATGATGAGATCATGGTTGGAGCCTAACCAACTCTATGTCTGTGTAACTTGAGCTGCCTGCTTGGTTGCTCCTTGCTCTAGGACAGAATGGCTGAGTGAGTTGAGTTTGCTCCCACAGGCTGGGTGATTCCCCATCTACCTCCCAGAAAGGGCCAACCAGCCCGGAGGAGGGGGGAGAAGATGGAGGAAGAGGAGGAGAAGAAAGAGGAAAAGAGAAGGGGGTGTGTGTGGGTGATGATTGCTGGCTCTTTCTGGTTTCGGTATATGGCTTTGATCTTTGTTCTCCCAGGTGCCTGGATTAAATGTCTGGGCAAAGGCTGTGTGTTTGGGTGTGTGCATTGTGAGATGGGAGGAGAGAGTGTTGGAGAGATGATCCCAAATTAGCTCACCGCCTCCAGAGAGGCAACCTGGAGTAGAAGGAAGAGTGTTAAATCTGGAGTCAGAGGACTTGGAGGAGAATGGCAGTTTTGTGCCAATCTGAGCTGTTTCCTCATCCAGGAAGTGAAGGGACGGCAGATTAGATAGTTGCCCTTTAAGACCTCTCTTGCTTCTCGATCACGTGATCGCATAAACTGGGAAACCTCTAGGGGTTCGGAACAGGACTGGGTAGGCAGTGAGTGACTAGGGTCCAACATATGGAGAGGGGAGAAAAATACTCTTAAAAATTGATTTTTACAAACGCAAACCATTTATTTTATGTTAGAAAATCTCCTTGCCTTTGAAGGTAGCGACCTATTTCATAATAAACAATTATTAATAATAGCTAACATTTATATGCATTTTAAGGTTTGCAAGACGAATCTCATGCTATCTCATTTGATTGTGAGAAGTTGGGTGTGTCCTAATCAGGCTTCAAAACCCCCAGAGGATAATACCTCCCAGAAAGTGAAATGTTCAGACAAAGTTTAAACTTTGCCTTGCATCCCTTGAATGGAAAGATATGAAAACAAAGAGACTTAAATAATGTAGAGGGAAGGCTCAGAGACAGAAGGGCTTTTTCTGTTCTCTCCCCTGCCCTCCCCCACTTCCCCCCAAGATTCTTTGTCTTCTCATCTGGTTTCCAACATCAGATTCTCCTGGGAACTTGGATGTACTTTTGTTCAGTCATTTCAGTCTGATCCCATTTGGGGTTTTCTTGGCAGAGATACTGGAATGGTTTGACATTTCCTTCTCGAGCTCATTTGACAGACGAGAGGCAAACAGGGCGAAGTGATTTACCCAGGGTCACATAGTAAGTGCTGAGACCTGATTTGAACTCAGGTCTTCTCGACTCCAGGCCCAGCACTCTATCTACTGTGCCACTTGGTTGCTGAGTATACTTTAGGGCAGATAAATATGGTAACAATCTAGCAACAAGTGTCAGAGTACCTGGTTTGAATCGTATCCCTACCATTTAGTATCTGGAGAAAGTCACTTGATTTCTCTAGACCTCAGAGTTTTCATTTTTAAAATTTGAGGTTTGCAGGAGCATCTGGGGGTACAGTGTCAATAGAGCACCAGACCCTGAGTTGGGAGGACTTGGGTTCTAATTTGACCTCAGAAGCTTCCTAGCAGTGTGACCCTGAGCAAGTCACTTAACCCCATTTATCTAGCCCTTCCTCTTCTGTCTTAGAATTGTTACTAAGACAGAAAGTAAGGGATTTTAAGAAAAATGGGTTTGCCCTGGATGATTTCTAAGACCTCCTACAGCTTCTAAATCTGTGATCTAGTAGACTGATCCCTCCCTGAGGGCAAGCATGGTTTCAGTTTGGGCTTTGTATTTCCAGGGCCTAGGACATACAAAGGGAGTGCTTAATAAGTGCCTGTTGATTGATTTTGACTAACTGATGGATTGCTTTTCTAACCCCAACCTATAAAAGCAGCTTGGCAGAGTAGGGAGGGAGAGTGCTGTCCTTACAGGGAAAGAAGACCTGAGTTCAAGTCCAGCCTTATGACCCTGGGCAAGTCCCTTAGCTTTTCTCTGTCCTAGGTCACTAAAGTGCAGAATAGTCAGTAGAGGAAGTTTTCAACGGGACTGCTCCCTAAACTAATGAAATCACAGATTTTAACTTGGGCACAATAAACCCTTAAACAAATGTTTGTTGAATTGAATTGAGATATTCTCTGTTCAGGTACCAAGAGCAGGAGGTAAACTGAATTGGTTTCTTCCTACTTTAAGCTTAAGGATTTAGAGGGAGGGTCATTATCAGTCACCTCCTGGAATAATAGACTGACCACATGACAGAGTCTGAACCTGTTCTCCATGACTTTCCTGTGCTGTGGATGGGGCAGAAAATGTTACATTGCAAGTTAGGCAAGGGAATCGACTGGAAGCTTTCCTTTGGATCCCCCAGCTCAGGTCAGTATGGATGGGACTGAGAGACTACAACCACTGTCTGGGTGACTGACAGAGAGAGGGAGCTAGAATGCCCCCATGTTAGTCCAGCAAGGTTGGAATTAAAACCTGGCCTCGGGAGACTCTGGGACTGTGGTGAATAGGTAGGGATGGATTGCTTGCCACAAACGGTTAAGCAGGTTTCCACTCCTTCAACGGAAAATTCCTCCCTCTCTCCAGCTAGCTGAAGCTTTCTATCATCGATCTAGACGTTTAGGGACTTAACTCCCGCTCATTCTCGTCTGTTATCTGTCTCTGTCCGTCCATCCGCCATTCTGTCAGTCCGTCTGCCTAGCTCCCCCCCGGGCCCCCCCCCACAACGTCCCTTTGTGTTCTTTATTAGTTTCTCGATTTATATTGGTTTCTCTCACATTTCCCGTTGTGTTTTTCGGTCGGTTTCCCTTTCAATGTAGGTTTCCTTCTCCGCGCATTTCTCTACCTCTTCTGTTTCCCACCGTCCCTGTCCATTTCTTTCACTGTTCCTTTCCTTGCCCCTTTCTTCCTCACTATCCCCATTCCTCCTTGTCCACCTCTCGGTGTCCCTCTCATCCCTGCCCCCTCCCGGCGGCACTCGGGCACAGGTGTGGCAGCTGAGCAGCTGGGGGGGGGGGGAGGGAGAGGGGAGGAGGGGAGGGCATGAGGCCGGCTTTGTTGCAGCCCCGACAGCTGTGGACGTTTGAGCCCAGTTGATAATTTATGAGCCGAGTTTCCATTAAGCCGTTTCCGTGCCTTTGGCAGGAGAGGGAGGCTGGGCATTTAAAGGTCAGCCGGCTTTTGAAGCTGCAACGACATTAATAGCTTGGGAAGAAAACAAGCAGAGGCCCTGGAGCAGCAGGACAAGGCTTCTCTGTCGGGGTTGCTCTCACCCTCCCCTCCCCTCCCTCCCGGGACACACACTCACTCACTCACACACACTGACGCACACATTCCTCCCAGTTCCCTTCCCCGGCACCCTGGACCGCCCTCGCCCTCCCTCCTGGGCTCTGCGCGCTGGTGGGCAGGAACTGGGGCTGCCCGGGGTCCGTTTGGGGATTCCCACACACACACCGTCCACTGGCGAGGGGACTGTGTAGGAGTAATTTATACTCGGCCCTGGGGCCCCGCAGCGTGTAATTCAGGAGGCTCTATGATCCCTTTGAGAAGCCCGAGCAGCGAGTGCTCCGCTGGTGATTCTCAGCCATGCCAGCATGCCTCAGTTCCTGAAGGAAAGAAGCCAGTTCTCCCTTGGGGGGGGGGGGGCAGGCAGGGGGAGCCTCTCTCGGGTCTAGCCGAGGGGTGGAGGTGCTGCTAACCAGAGAGGGCAGTGGGACAGAAATCTGAACTAGTGGCCACTTCCTGGGGCCGTGGAATTTGGACGTCATCTAATCCAGCCCCTTGCTTTTATAAAGGAAGAATTGAGTCCCAGAGAGAAGTGATGGCATATGCCTAGGATCGCCCAGACAGAGTAGTAACTAATAGATCCTGGAATTAATTCAGTTCCACGTTGTCTGATTCCAAAGCTATGAATCTTCTATGGGTTTGAACTGCTAACTGGTAAGAGAGAAGCAGTGGAAAATAATATTGAATTTGGAGACTCAGGACCCAGTTTCAAATCCTAGAGCTAATTACTACTTGTATCAAGAAGTGGACGGAGCAAGTTGCTTCATTTTTCTGGGCTGGAGTTTCTTTATCTGTAATATAAAGGTGTTTGACTTGATGATTTTGACTCTTCTACAGCTTCAAATCTAGGAAATATCCCTGTAGAGAGATTGAAATGATTACAGTAGAAAGGTTCCTGGCTTGGGAGTTTTTTGGTCTTGGGTTCAAACGTCATCTCCATGCCTTAAAAACCAATGCGGACTGTTCTGGGGGCGGAGCCAAGATGGCCTTGTAAAGCAGAGAAGTTCAGTCATCATGAGAATCCTCTCCAACTAATATTAAAATAATATCACAAAACAAATACAGGAGAGAAAGAACCAACAAGGAGACAGAGTGAAACAGCTTTTAAGAAAAGAAAACCTATGTGTATAACTTTGGCTAAGTCACATAACTTCCCTGGGCCTCAGTTTCCTTATCTGTAAAATGAATAAACCAGATGGCTTCTACAATCACTTCCAGTCCCCAAATCTTTGGGGAAATGATTATTTCAATGGAAGAAAAATGTATTAACCACCTTCTGAGTTACTAATGGTCACAGGTTGGCAAAGAAATTGAAAGGATATCCATCAATTGGGGAATGGCTAAACAAATTATGGTATATAGTAGTGATGGAATACTATTGTGTTGTGAGGAATGATGAGCAGGACGATTTCAGAAAGCAGGAAAGATCCGCTGATGCAGAGTGAAATAAGCAGAACCAGGAGAACATTATATACAGTGACAGCAATATTGTGGAAAGATCAAATTTGACAGGCTTAGCTACTCCAGCAATATAATGATCCAGGACAATTCTGAGGGACTTAGGACAAAGAATGCTCACCACCTCCAGAGAAGGAACTGTTGGAGTCTGATGCAGATCGAAGCATGCAATTTTTCACTTTATTTAGGGGCTTTGGTTTTATGAGTATTCTCTTATAAAAATGATCAAAATGGAAATAAATTTTACATGGTCATACATGTATAACACAGCTCAAATTGCTTTCCAACTCCAGGAAGTGGGAGGGAAGGAGGGACAGAGACAATTTGAATCTTATAACTTCAGGAAACTTATGTAGAAATTTGTTATTTTATGTAATTGGTAAAATAAAATATATTTATAATAAAAAACAAATAATGGCTACAGGCCAAGTTTCAGGTCCGAGCCCCCTAATGCTAAGTTTGGCTTTGAGAGAATGGTTCCTGCCTGCTTTAGGAAAACTGTTCAGCCCAGGGTCCAGATTAGATGAGAATTAAAAACTGAGGATGAACAAGCATTTATTTAAAAAAAATTTTTTTAATATAACAGGCATTATACTAGACCCTGGAGATACAAAGAAATACAAAAGTTGCCCCTGCTCTCAAGGAGTGCACAGTTTAATGTGGAGACAGTATGTGCAAACATAACTGATGTTTTGAGCCCTGACCTACTTTGCACTGGATTTCTTAGCTAGCAAGATGAGTCCAAACTACAAATCCCAGAATGCTTAGCTTGGGTCTTAGATGCTTTCTCTTCCTCTCCAAGGACTACAGCACAGCCCCACCTACCTGCAGGGATTCCCTCAAAACAGCAGTCACATCCAATTAAGTAGATGCAAGGTAGATAGAAAGATGGATGGTAACCTAGGAGGGAATAATTGGGGGGTAGGGGGGGAGACAGAGCCAGAGAGTGGGACGGGAAGAGAGAGACAGAAAAGAGAGAGAAAGGAAAGGGCAGAGAGACAAAAGGAGAGGAAGAGAGAGACAAGGGAAAGGAAAGGTCAGAGAAAGAATGGGACAGAGACAGTGAAAGGAAAGGACTAATAGAAAGAGACAGAGAGAAAGGAAAAGGCAAAGAAATAGAATGAGACAGAGGGACACAGAAAGACAGACAGAAGAGACAGAGAAAGGAAGGGGCAGAGATATAAAGGGAGGGGAAGAGACAGGGAAAAAGGAAAGGGTAAAGAAAAAGAATAAGAGAAATGGAGGGAGAGAGACAGGGGAGAGGAAGAGAGTGTGGAGAGAGGGGGAGAGAGAGAGAGCACAGTGAACTAGTACAAGAGAAAATAGTTAAGTCCCTACTGTAAGACTTTGGACTAATTACTTCACTTTCCTAAATCTTGATGCCCTCATCTGAAAAAACAAGAGGACTAGATTAGATAACCAGTAAGGTCCTTTCCAATTTAAAATATGCTCTTAGTCAGCCTCCAAGATCCCTTCTAGATCTAGGTGTATGACATTTTGCTAGCTGATGACAGTTGAAGAGTAGCCCATGGCCTGTCTCTGTACATTTTAGGAGATTGGGATCTTCACTTTTCTAATTCTTTCCACTTTTTTAAAATTTGAAAACATCTCCCCTCTAGCCCAGGTATGTATAAGTGAAGTGGCCACTAATAGGCCCAATCCCTCTACTGATTGAGTGAAAGCTGTAATCTGGATCATTTTATTGACCTGGGCTGGTTTTCCCCTCTTTGGGCAGCCTAGTGGTCTCCCATGCCAGGGTAGGGGCTCACCTTACTAATGCTAGACTTAGATACTTAATCAGCCTACCCTACTACAGCTCAGCACTCCCAGCCTCAAACCATTCACCAGCCTCAGCCTTACCAGGAATGCCATGTTGCCCAGCTCTCCCACTAGTCACGGTTGGTCTCCTGCCTCTCACTGAAGGGGCCAAGGGCCTCTCAGGAGATTAAACTGAAATGCCACAGTTTAGAGAGTCTGCCGATATTTCTCCAGATCTAATGTTCCTCCTGCTTGGTAGCTCTGGCTTCCCTTGAGATGGAGGGATCAGATTTTTTTGGGGGGGCAGAAGAACTAGCTCCTAATTGCATCACCTAAAAGCTCAGGTTCTGGTCCTTGTCATACATGTATGAGCCCTGGCCCTTCATATTGAATCTCTCTGGGCTGCTTTTCTTTCGCAGCTGGTGGTACAGGAGTTAGAGAGCTGGGCCTGGAGTCAGGAAGACTTGAGTTTAAATGTGGCCTCAGACGCTTACTAGCTATGTGATTCTAGAGAAATTGCTTCACTTCTGCCTCAGTTTCCTCAACTGTAAAATAGGGATAATTGTACCTACATCACAGAATTGTTATAAGGATCAAATGAGATAAGATTTGTCAAAAGTGCTCAGCACAGTGCCTGACATATAGTAAGTACCACATAAATCTTATTTTCTTCCTCTCATTTTATGCCAGTGGAGTTAATAATGCCCACCTGCCAAAGAATTAGAAATTGAGGGAATGTCTATCAATTAGAGAATGGCTGAACAAATTGTCATATATGATAGTAATGGAATATTATTGTGCTCCAAGAAACGATGAGCAGGATGATTTCAGAAAAATCTAGAAAGACCTACATGAACTGATGCAGAGTGAAATAATTAGAACCAGAACATTGTACACAGTAACAGTAATATTGTGGGATGTTCAGTGGGGAAAGACTTAGCTACTCTCAGCAATACAATGATCCAAGACAATTCTGAGCGACTTATGATAAAGAATGCTGCCCACCTCCAGAGAAAGAATTGTGGGAGCCAGAATGCAGATCAAAGCATACTATCTTCCACATTGGTTTTTTTACTGTTTTATTTTGGGGTTTGGTTTTATATGAGTATTCTCTTACAACAATGACCAATATGGAAATATATTTTGCATGACAATACATGTATAACTCGGATCAAATTGTTTACCATCTCTGAGAAGGGGAAGGGAAGGAGACAATTTGTATCTCATAATTTTGGAAAACAAATACAAAATTGGGAAAATAAAATATCTTTAAATAAATAATGCCTGCCTGCACTGTGGACTTTGAGAGAGGGGTTGTTGCAAGGACAGGAGAGAGAGATTAGATGTTCTGAAAACCAGACAGCTCTTTTCCAAAGATTCATTACTATAGTTAGCCCCTGGGAACTCTCTCTTCTCCCTAGAGCCAAACCCTTATCCCAGACACAATGTGGATAGCTGCAACCCAAGGACAGCCAGTTGTGAGACAGAGCTGATCTCCAAAGATTCCCAGGTCTGATCTCCTTTTTAGAGGAAAGGTAGCTCTATCAAACCATTAAGTCATACAAAAGCAAAAGTTACCTCCTTCACCTCCCTGCCTTGGGGCCAGGACAGTGGCCTCTTCCAAGATTGTTGGCTAGGTCTGTATTCTGTATTTTCTCAACCGCACTGGACCCAGGTATCTTTAAGTCTGACTAAGAGGGCTGTGCTTTATTCTCTGCCTCTTAGTCTTGTATTCCTTGCCTTCTTGGTCTTTATTCTTCTCAACCAGGAGACTTTGGCAGAATCATAGCACTCGTTTATATTCTATTATTATTTTATTATCATATATATTTTATATTCTATTATTATTCTATTATACATTATATTGTTATATTATATTATATTGATATTTATATTCTAATAATATTTGACATTGTATATGGCATGTTTACATCCATTATTTGGTGTGCACCTCACAACCACACAGAGGTAGGTACTCTGCATGATTGCTTCCATTTTGGAGATGAAAGTGGGATATGATAGATGATTAACTTGCTCAAGGGCCCAACTGGGGGTTATTTCTGCTTGATTACCTTTTTAGTTGAACTGGAAAGAACTCAAGGTGAGGAGGGGAGGTCCTACAAAATGCTCTTACCTGCATCCTTGAAGAGAGAACCGTCTCTACCTTCTCCCACTTGGCTACTTTTTCCCCCTCCTCCTTTGGCTTTGTAGCCATGTCCTAGGCACAGGCTTCAGGATTAGGTCCTGCTTTTGAGGTGCTGTTAAAGGTGTTAGTTAGGAGAAACGTAGCAATTAGTAGCCAATCACAAGTATGCTGATTTGGGTATGATTGTGTTGTTCTGACTCTTCATGACCCCACAGACTGTAGCTATCATGGGATTTTCTTGGCAAGGATAATGGAGTGGGTGGCCCTTTTCTTCTCCTTTGGGTCCTTTCCTCAGGCAATCAAAAGTTAAAATGCTTGCCCAAAGTCACCCAACTAGGAGGGGTGTGAGGGTGGTTTTGAACTCAGGTCTTCCTGACTCCAGGGCTCTTAACTTCTGAGCTAAGGCTGCTTTTTTATTATGCTAGGTGAACTATTGACAGATTATATGGAAATGGAATTTTTGTAAATCAGATCCTATTCTTTATTGATTTAACAGGTATTTATTAAATACCTAGGATATGCTGGTGGTGATAGTCAGGGTAAGCTATAGAGCTTAAATGAGCTCTGGTCCTTGCCTTCCAGTTATTCACAACTAGGATAAAAAAAGCTGTAATTCACAGTATTATACAAGGAGTATCTTAGTCTTGTAAAAAGTTCAGACCTTAGTATATATACTGCCTGGAAAATAATAAGTGCTTAATAAATGATTATTGATTAACTTTTAAAAAATTATATTGAATTTTTTTTCTTTTCATGTCTTCTCGTCCATCTACTCCTTCCAGAAAGCATGAAAAACAAAATCCTTAGTTCAAACTTGTATAGTCAAACAAAATGAATTCCTGAATTTACTATATTAAAAAAAATTATATCTCAGGGACAACTAGGTGGCTCAGTGAACAGAGAACTAGCCCAGGAGATGGGGAGGCCCTGGGTTCAAATGTGGCCTCAGATACTTCCTAGCAAGTCTTTAACCCCAGTTGCCCAGCCCTTACTACTCTTCTGATTTGGAACTGATAGTATTGATTCTAAAACAGAAGGGAAGGGTTTAAAAATAAATCTGAGTCTGTGCTTGGAGTCTATTATGTTTGTATTAAGAGGTGGGTAGTCTGTTTTAATCATGAATCCCCTGAAATTGTGGTCGGTCATTTGTTATTCAGAGTTCCTAAGCCTTGAAAGTTGTTTGTCTTTACAGTATTATTGTTCTTATATAAATTGTTTTGCTTTCTTTTTTAAAATTCTTACCTTCTGTCTTAGAATCAATACTAAGTATTGGTCCCAAGGCAGAAGAATGGTAAGGGCTAGGCAATGGGAGTTAAGTGACTTGCCCAGGGTCACACCACTAGGAAGTGTCTGGGGCTAGATTTGTCTTATTATAAATTGTTCTCCTGGTTCTGCTCAACTTGCTGTGCATCAGTTCATTCAAGCCTTCCCAGGTTTCTCTGAAACAATCCCTTTCATCCTTTCTTCCAGCATAGTAAGTAGTATTCCATCACATTCATATATTACAACTTGTTCAACCATTTTCCAGTTGATGGACACCCCTGAGTTTCCACAATAAGAGTGGCTATAATTAAAAGGCCCATTTTCTTATTTCTTTGATCTCTTTGGGGTATGGACCTAGAAAGTGATATGGCAGAGTCAAAGGTATTCACAGCTGAGTAACTTTTGGGCCATAGTTCCAAATTGCTTTTCAGCATGACTCTACCATTTTACAGTTCCACCAACAGGGCATTAATGTCCCAGTTTTCCCATAGCCTTGCCAGCCTTGATGATTTTTCTTTTTTGCCAGCTTTTCCTACCTCTTGGGTGTGAGGTGGAAACTCAGAGTTGTTTAAATGTATATTTCTCATACTATGTTGATTTTTAATTTTTATTTTTAAAATATTCATTTTAAAAATCTTAAAAAATTTTTCAATTATATATAGAAACACATATTTACCAATTACACATAATAACAAATTTCCACACAATTTTTCCTAAGTTATATGATTGAATTCATCTCCCTCCCTCTCTCCTTTCCCTTCCCACTCTTTGTGCTGGCAGTTAATTTGATCTGGGTTATACATGTATTATCATGCAAAACATATTTCCATATTTATAGAAACAATTTTTGACAATTGTTGTCTGACATTTCATGATTCAGCTCTCCCTGTCCCTCTCAGGTGTTAAATAGTCCGATATAAGTTATACCAGTGTTGTCATGCAGTATTTATTTCCATATTACTCATTCGGTGAAAGAATACCCTTCACATATACAATAAAAAAATTCATGAAGGAAATAAAACTAAAAAATGGGATGCTTTTATCTGCAGTCAGACTCCAATAGTTCCTTCTTTGGTTATGGATAGCCTTTTCTATCATGAGTCCCTTTGGGTTATCTTGGAACCTTGTTTTGATGATAATAGTTTAGTCCTTCACAGTTGATGATCATATAAGATTTCTTTTATTATATTCAGTGTTCTCCTGGTTCTGCTCACTTTACTTTGCATCAATTCATATAAATCTTTCCAGGTTTTTCTGAACTCATCCTGTTTGCTACTTCTTATGGCACAATAGTATTCCATTACAACCATATACCACGGCTTGTTTAGCCATTCCCCAATTGATGGTTACCCTTAGGTTTCTAATTCTTTGCCACTACAAAAAGAGCTGCTAAAAATATTTTTTTTACCAGTAGGTCCTTTCTCCCTATCTCTGATCTCTTTGGGATACAGTAGTGATATTGCTTGGTCAAAGGGTATGCCGAGTTTGATGGCCCTTTGAGTATGGTGCTGTATTATTCTCCAGAATAGTTGTATTAGTTCACAATTCTCGATTTCCCCACATTTCCTCCAACATGTATCATTTTCCTTTTTTGGTTATATTCGCCATTGATTGATTTTTTTAAAATGTGCTCAGTAGACAAGGAGGATAATAATAAATGTGCTCAACAGACAAGGATTTGATAATGCATGGTATTTATTATATACTTTTAAAGACAATTAGCATGGAACAGTTTCATAGTATTTGTTTTCATAAGCAGTCTTCTTTTTATATTCTATGTGTATAAAGAAATGTTCTATTTCTAGTGTTTAAGTTCAAAATTAAAAATTAAATTAAATCAAACAAATCAAAAAACCAAAGTGCTATGGGCCTATGAATCAGTTTCTTTACTCTGCTGAAACTTGCTCTAGGCATTGTGTCTCTCTGCTAGAATGTGAGCTCTGGGAGAGCAGGGATTGCCATGCTTTGCTATTTGTATCTCCAGTACTTCACCAAGTGCTTTGCCCATAAGCACTCAATGAATGCTTCTTCATTCATTTGTCCATCCTTTAAGCCTCAGTTTCCACATGTCTACAATGGTGATAATGATACTTTCACTAGAGGATGATAGTGAAGAAAACACTAATTTGAAAGGCGTTCCAGATTCGTGACCCCATTTGGGGTTTTCTTGACAAAAATACAGGAGTGGTTTGCTCTTTCCTTCTTCGGCTCATTTTACAGATGAGGAAACTGAAGCAAACAGGGTTAAGTGACTTGCCCAGGGTCATAGCTAGTAAGTATCTTGAGGATGGATTTGAAATAATGAAGATGAGTCTTCCTAACTCTAAGCCTATCATTCTATCCATTGTGCCACCTCACTGTTTACTGTAGGTGCTTAATAAATACTTGTATAATTGCTTGTTGGGAGCATCTCCAAGACTACTTACTCCTGGCTCCAATTTTACAGAATTCTCTGAAATGATTCCCTAAAGTGTCTTTAGATTGCAGTTTCCTGGCTTCTTCCTTAACCCTATATTTCTTTAGTCATGGTCATTGACTTTCAGTGGATGCTGGATGTTCATGAAAGACCCTGAGATGTTTGTTTTGGTAGGGGAACTCAGATACCCAGATTGGGAGATATTTGGATCCAGAAGAGGAAGGGAATCCAGGCTCCTAGGCAAGGCTAGCCAGCTGAGGGAATCTGCATCCAGATCCATTAGCAGCCATGGGAGGAGGTGGCCCTTTTTGGATAGTGAAGGTGTCCTACTCAGCTTCCTGGACCTCCATTGGAATGGTCTGAAGCACCCAGAGGTGGGGAGACCCGCCGCGGGGAGAGGTCTCAGGCTCAGCAGACATGGCCAGCTGATATTATCCCTCCTGGAGGGTCTTGTTTCTTCTCTCTCAGGGGACTGTGTGGGCCACTTAAAGCTTCTCCATCTCCCTTATTAAATTACCTGAGGCGAGAAGGCGACAGACAGCTTTACTGCCTGCCCAGTCCATCAGCATAAGGACCATCATTGCTCAAGCATGATTTATATGCACGCAAGCATGGTAGCCTCTCTGAGCCCGACCCAAACACAGCTGCTTGAACTGTGGTTTCCGGACAAAGACATTATCTTTTGGAGGCTGAACAGGATCTAAAGCTGTCTTGATGTTGGTTGTGGCAGTTTCCCAGTGTGGGGAGACAGGGGGAATGTTGGGGTGTGTGTGAGGAAGGAGGGGCATTTCAGGCAAAGCTTCAATAAGAGTTCTGTGTTTTGGGATCACAAATCTTAAACCCAGTGTGGTATCCCCCCAAAGCACTTCGCATGTTGCCTTTTTGTGTTCAGTAAACATTTGTGTTTTAGAGCTGCCTTAAGCAGGATTCACATATTAAACACTTACTTGTAAACACCACAGAAATAGCTTTATTTAGCTATTTTTATTCTTGTTGGCTTTAGGGGTCCAATCCTTAGCTTAAGGGACTGGGGTCCCAGTTTGTAGACTCAGACTTTCAAACATTCAGAGCTGTGGGAGGGGGGACACATGACAGTGAACCGGTGTGCATTTTTTAAACCCCTACTGAGTGCCAAACACTCCCAAGTGCTAGGGATAGATACAAAGAAACAAGCAACAGCTCCTGCCCTGAAAGAGGAAAAATTTGTTAAAACCAGTGCAATTGCATGCCAGCTACAGGAGAGGGTTAGGGGAGAGGGGAGGGAAAGAACACGAATCTTGTAACCATGGAAAATATTGGAAATCATCGAATTAAATAAAATTTCCAAAAAAGGGGGGGAAACATGCAAATATACACACATGTGCATTGTACACATAATACACAATCACAAATGTACATGTGTATACATCTCAAATATATGCACATTAATGTGTAATCCACATATACAAGCACATATATAGTTATCTTTTCCACATCACAACCTTCCCATTTGACATTCAATATATCATGGATCTACATAAGAAATTAAATGGGAATTTTGGGAGAATTTTGTGGAAGCCACAGGTGGTACATGAAGGGCAGCAGCAGACATAGAAAAAGTTTAGAAACTCAGAAATGCATACTTAGCCCCAAACTTACAATAAGGTACTATAAGTACCCCATATAGAAAAAGAAGAAATTCAGACTTCCTCTCCAGTATGAAAGGAGGACCAAAACATCTTATGTGGATTTTCCAGATTACAGGTGTAGAGAGATAGAGAGATAGATAGACAGACAGAAATATATGGTATATATATAATTATGTATATAAATTATTTGTATGTATAGTAAAATTAATATAATTATAAATTATATAAGTATAATATATGAATAATAAAATTATATGTCTAATAAAAATTTTATATATAAAAGTAAATGCAAGGTATTTAGGGAGGAGAGCACTATAGCTGGGGCAGTTACACTAATGCTAAAGTCTTTGGATGGGGGGTAATTATCTTTTTAAGTTTTTTTTTAAACCCTTACCTCCCGTCTTGGAGTCAATAGTCAATACTGTGTATTGGCTCCAAGGCAGAAGAGTGGTAAGGGCTAGGCAATGGGGGTCAAGTGACTTGCCCAGGGTCACACAGCTGGGAAGTGTCTGAGGCCAGATTTGAACCTAGGACCTCCAGTCTCTAGACCTGGCTCTCAATCCACTGAGCCACCCAGCTGCCCCCTCAAGTTTTTTAAATTCAAATTCTTACCTATATTATAATGACCACGAGTTAGGACAATGCAACTCTCTCACTCACTTCTTTGCAGAAGTTGGGGATTGTATGGTCAGTCATGGTTGTTGCATCTGTTGGTTTTTGAAGATCTGGGCCACCCCACCTTTTCCAGTCTGTGACAAGAGCCAGCATGCTAAGCAGAAAAGGAGGGAAAGATATGTTGGGAAATGAAGGCATTGTAAAAACAAGATATCACTAACAATAAGATCTTTTAGAAGTGCATATATATCCTTTTAGACTAGGGATGAGGCTGTTAAATTTTATTTTATCATAACCTTCCCTTTGGCAAGTTTGGTGGAATCTGTGGATCCTTCCTCAGAATAATGTTTTAAAGTGCAAAAAAAAAAATAGAATTCCAAAGGAAATCAAGGGTTAATAAAAGTAAAATATAATCCCCCCATCTAATTTCATGAAGCCCCTGCAATTTTGGGGTCTATGGACTCCAGGTTAAGAACCCGTGTTTTAGACCCTGTCAAATGTATATGAAAACATGAGTCCATGATGATATGACCCTCTTCAAATAGAACCATAGAAGATGGGAAGTGGAAGGGATCTTCCTTTTCTAGCAATCCTCTAATCCAGCCTTTTCTTTTCAGAGAGAAGGAAACTGAGGTGCAGTGGCTAAAGCTGGTGACTTAGTGGATAGAACATTGTATCTGGAATTAGGAAGACTTGACATCAAATCCAACCTGACACTTACTAGCTATGTGACCTTGGACAAATCATTTACCTTGTTTGTCTCAGTTTCCTTTCCTGTAAACTGGGGATAATAACGGCATCTACTTTCCAGGGTTGTTGTGAAGATCAAATGAGATAATATTTGTAAAGTGCTTGGCACATAATATGTGCTACATAAATATTAGCTATTGTTATTATTGGTATCATTCAAAGCCCTCACAACTAGGTAATAGCAGAGCAGAAGCTAGAACCCAGATCTGCTGCTGCTCAGTAAATCACTCTTTTCATCATCTTACTCTGCTCATTTGAGGGCTTCCAGCAATCATTCTTTTTCTCTTTTAACTTCTTTGCACAGGTACAAACGCGCCAGATCAGATTCTTGCCTTATATGATCCTTTCTAGTTAAGTCTTCTGTATCCATTATAGAAAAGTTGTAGTTAGTTGAGCCTGTTTCTGCATTTTTTGTCACGTTTATTCATTCATTCATTTACTATCTCTATGAAATAAATCCTTTACTGCAGGTCCTCAGGTATGCCTAGGGATGTCATTTTACATTGAGTCTTAAAGCCTCAGGTTTTATCAAACTTTACCAGCAACCCTAGGCAAGTTTATATTTAACCTTCAAAATTTGGGAGTTGGGGTGAGAGAAGCCAGACCATTACATCGATTTGTTCCCACTGCAAACACTTCTGCAGAAAATAAATGCTCAGGTGATTAACCTACCTCCTGTGAAAACAATGCAGGTTTCTACTTGTCTCCTCATGTTTGGGATATTATTTGAGAGAAAGAATAACTCCCAAGTTCCTTGGAGTCAAGGAATCACTATTTATTCTAAGGGTAACACTATTATCATGAAGTCTTATAGCTCAAATTTTATTTTTCCTCTGTCTTTGTCTCTCTCTCCTCTCTGTTTCTCTCTGTCTCTGTCTCTCTGTCTTTCCTCTCCCCCTCCCCTACTTTTTCCACTGAGCCAACTGGCTGCTCTTAACTCAAATTGTAACGAAATCCTAGTTGCCTGCACTTGGGAATTAGAGTTTTGGGCTAGGGAGACCCCATACATCAGAGCTTTAGAGCCAGAGGGTACCTCAGAATGCTCTCCTTTTTACAAAAGAGGAAACTGAGGCTCAGGGAGGTGACCCACAAAAGTAGTATACATCAGAAATGGGATTTTGAACCCCAGGGTTAATGCTTTTCCCACTATAACATGTAAGGATATGCCAACCAAACAATAGATATATTATTGGGCATCTGTTATGTTTTGGGCACTGTGCCTTCCTGTTAAAGATTTACATTCCTAAATCATGTTTTGCTTAACTGCTGTGAATCTGCTTTTGCTGGTCATGGAACAAATGGCATTTGGGTCACAGAAGTTTAAGTAGCACTGAATGGCAGGGGAGAAGCCATCCAAGGCACCAAAAATGGTTATGGCTAATCTATGGCATAGAGGATATACAGAATGTAACAGATCAACCATTCACAGAGAAGTGCACCATGCCAGAGGCAATATGTTACAGGGGAAAGAGTTCCGAATTCAAAGAGCCAGAAAAGCTGAATTAAAATCCTTGCCTTGTCACTTCCTTTTGGACCTGTGACCTTGTCCAAGTCACTTATTTTTCAGTTTGCTCAATTGGAAAATAAGTGTTAGACTAATTGCTTTCTAAACTCCCTTCTAACTTTTAAGTCTATAATTTGAATCAAATTCAGTTTAGTCAGACTTCATGAGACAGCTTAATTTTCTATGTGAATTTATTTTATATCTTGTAGTTTTTCTAAAGTTGTTAGTTATTTTGATTAGTTTTTTTGGTTGATTCTCTGGAGTTCTATCTGCTTAGAATAACTTTATTATCTTTTCTAATCCTTCAATTTCTTTTTCTTTTCTTGTTGCTATAGCTAGCATTTCCAGGACAATATTGGATAATAGTGGTGATAATGGGCATCCTTGCTGATTGTATTGGGAAGGCTTCTGGTATATCTTCATCACAGATAATGCTTGCTGATGGTTTTGGAGAGGTGCCATTTCTCATTTTAAGGAATGTTCAATTTATTCCAATGTCCCCTAATGTTTTTATAAGGAATAGGTGGCATATTTTGCCAAAAGCCTTTTCTGCATATATTGAAATGCAAATTGTTTTAGTTGGATTTATTATTGATGTGGTTAGTTATGAACACCTTAATTTTCAAAATGCAATATATAGATTATTTTTAGTATTCAGTAGAAATATTTTAACTATTGTGGGAAAGTTCTTAATTTAAATAAATTCTTTATATATCTTGGAATTGAGGTCTTTATCAGAGGAATTCATTGCACAGATTCCCCGTCCCCCAAGATGTCTATTTCCTTTCTAATTTTTATTACATTGGACTTACTTGTGCAAAAACTTATTTTTAATTTTGTTTACCAATTACATTTAATACATTTTCACATAAGTTTTCTGAAGTTATATCACCTAAATTGCCTCCCTCTCTTCCTTCCCTCCCCACTCCCAGAGCTGGTGAGCAATTCAATCTGGGTTATATATGTGTTATCACTCAAAACATTTCTATATTATTCATTTTTGAAAGTGAATAATCTTATTAAACCAAAATCCCAAAGCATATACCCAAATAAACTAAAGTGAAAAATTGTATGTTTTCATCTGCATTCCTTCTCCAGTAGTTCTTTCTCTAGAAGTGGACAGCATTCTTTGTCCTAAGTTCCTCAGAATTGTCCTGGATCATTGTATTGCTGAGAGTAGCTAAATCTTTCCCAGTTGATCATTCTACAATATTGCTACTACTGCTGTGTACAATGTTCTCCTGGTTCTGCTTACTTCACTCTGCATCAGTTCATGTGGGTCTTCCCAGTTCTTCCTGAAATCATCCTGTTCATCATTCCTTATAGCACAATAGTATTCTGTCACCATCATATACCACAATTCATCCATTCCCCAACTGAGGGACATCCCTTTAGTTTCCAATTCTTTGCCACCACAAAAAGAGCAACTTTAAATATTTTTGTACAAGTAGGTTTTTTCCCATTTTTTTTATCTCTTTGGTTACTGTATCAAAAGGTATGCATAGCCCTTTGGGCATCCTTCCAGATTGCCCTCCAGAATACCTGGATCAGTTCACAGCTCCACCAGCAATGCTTTAGTGTCCCAATTTTTGTTCAAAGACTTTTAAATTTTACATGATCAAAACTTCATTTTCTCTTGAGTGATTCCATCTGTTTGTTTGTTTGTTTGTTTTTGTTGGGGTTTTTTGTCCATTGATCCAAATGAAGCTAGAGTTCTTTTGAGAGTAAGGTCTTAACCATCAGGCTGGGAGCTCCTAGGTCATAGTTAGTGATTCTATCACTTGCTTCCTCAGGAAATCTTTCCCTATCTATAGATCCTAAAGCAATTTCCTCCCTGCTTCTCTAATGTGTATATTATGTGGCTGAATATATCTAGGTCAGGCATCCATTCGGAGCTCCTACTGGTGTATGGTGTGAAGTGCTGGTCAAAATCTAATTTCTTCCATACTCTCATCTGGTTTTCCTAACAGTTTTTGTCAGGGAGTTCTTTTCTCAATATTTCTTAGAAACGAGTCTGCATCTCAGCTATGAAAATGAAAGGTTTAATCTGCCATCTTTGGAGGAAAAAAACCAATTCCAGTGGGCAGACTATGCTGTTTTATCATTCACCTCAATATGATATGATAATATATTGCCTCCTCCAGCCCTGACTTGGATTCTCTTTCTCTCCTAGGTGGAAAACATTCTCCCTCTTGAATTCAGCATGTCACAGCTCTCAGGCTGAGCAGCGTTGGGCAGCGCCCCTCGTCTCCCCATCACCTCTCCTTGGGACTGGATGACACTAAACATCGAGGACAGCTCCCTGAGGGCCACTTCACAGCATGACCACTTAGCCTCCTGACTGGGAGGCCCCGCCACCCCCCCTGCCCTGTTCTTGCCTCCCCGCCCCAAGTGATGAGGGAGTAAAATTTCAGAGCAGTGGGGGGGTGGCAGCAGCAGAGGTGGGGGAAGGGGTGGGTGGGCTGGGGGGGATCACGTTGGGCACCAGGTTGAAACATTTTCCCCAAACAGTTCTGCAAAATGACAAGCCTGTTCCGCAGGAGCAGCAGCAATGGCGGGTCCCGGGGTGGGGGGAACGCCTCGGCCCAGGAACTCAACAACAGCCGGCCTGCCCGGCAAGTCCGCCGCCTGGAGTTCAACCAGGCGATGGAGGACTTCAAGACCATGTTCCCCAACATGGACTATGACATCATCGAGTGTGTGCTGCGTGCCAATAATGGCGCCGTGGATGCCACCATTGACCAGTTGCTGCAGATGAATCTGGATGGGAGCAGCTATGATGATAGCTCAGACTCAGACGACAGCATCCCTCCTGAGGTGAGGGTGGTATTCTAGGCACCCTCACTGGCCACCTAGCTGTGTTTCAAACAAAAGGAAAAAGAAAAGAAAAAACTTTCCTCTATTAGTATAGTGTGTAGATATCTAGATTCAAGAGACTTGGGTTCAAATCTTGACTGACGGTTATTAGCTGTTTGACCATGGGCAAGCCAACTTCCTCTGAGCCCCAGTTTCCTCATATGTAAAATGAAGCTAATATTTGTGCTCCTATTTGGGGGGGTGCTTATATTTTTTTAAATATGTGAAGTGGGGCAACGAGGTGGCACAGTGGATAGAGTGCCAGACCTGGAGTCAGGAAGACCTGGGTTCAAATCTGGACTCACACACTTCCTATATGCACGATCCCTGGCAAATCACTTAACCCTGTTTGCCTCAATTTCATCATCTGTTAAATGAACTGGAGAAGGAAATGGCAAGGGGCAGCCTGTATAGAGTGGCTCACTGTATAGAGAGCCAGGCTGGAGATAAGAGGACCTGAGTTCAAGTGTGGCCTCATACATTTCTTAGCTGTGTAACCCTGGGTAAGTCATTAAAGTCATTAACCCTAATTGCTTGACCCATACCACTCTTCTGCCTTAGAAGCATTAATATTTAGTATAAGGCAGAAGGTAAAGGGTTAAAAAAATACACGAATCAAAAGGCATAAGCCTTTCCATCAGGGTCTACCTTTTCACACTATGTCAGACAAGTGGTCAGTAGCACAGCATACCCACTGTGGAGAGAGACTCCTGCTTAAGAAATACATGGTCTAGGGGCAGCTGGGTAGCTCAGTAGATTGAGAGCCAGGCCTAGAGATGGGAGGTCCTGGGTTCAAATCTAGCCTCAGACACTTCCCAGCTGTGTGACCCTGGGCCAGTCACTTGACCCCCATTGCCTAGCCCTTACCTCTCTTCTGCCTTGGAACCAATGCACAGTATTGATTCCAAGATGGAAGGTAAGGGTTTAAAAAAAAAAAAGAAATACATGGTCTAAAGGAGTGAGATAAGACACATTGGTGTGGGGGAAAATTCCAAGATACAAAGAATGCCCAAGCAAATGAAAATGAGGCTATTGGGTTCAATGAAACAAACACTGTTACCTGCTAGGCACTGGAGATACAAAGACAAAAATGAGTATTTTCTCTGAAGGAACTTACATTGTACTGGAGGAGACAACTTATACACAGAGAAGGTATCCATGTGCCACCTAGCTGCCCCCATGCAGCCACCTTCTGTCTCTTGCCTTCTGCAATGGCTCTTTATCTAGTATCTGATCTTCCCAATTAGATTATAAACTTAGCTGCACCTCTTGGTACAGTGGAGAGGTGGCCAGATTGCAGGGAGAGGACCTGGGTTCAGTTTCTGCTCCTCTACTTTGGAGAAGTCACTTCTATGGGTCTCCGTTTCCTCTCCTGTAAGATGAGGTTGGTTGGATTAGGTGATCTCGAAGGTCCACTGGAAGCTAAAGCTATGACCCTAAGCCTCTGGAGGGCGAGAACCAAGTCTCACTCATTTGGGGAGGTCTTGATTTTGCTTTGCTTGCCCGCTGAAAATAAGCTGCCCTGCTCCCCTAGGGAACACCCTTGCTTGCTGTCAAAAAGGACCCCGTTTAGGGGGCTGCATCATAGACTTACAGATCTAGACAAGGCAGGAAATTCAGATGCTGCCTGGTCCAACATCTTCCTTTTAAAAATAGGGAAACTGAGGCCTGGGCATGTTATATGACTGGCTTTAAAGTCACATAAGTAAATAATCGAGGTGAGCTTTGAACTCCAAATCCTTTCCATCATTCCACTATCTCCAAATCAGAATCACGAGTGTGTGTGTGTAGAGATAGAGAGAGAAAATTCCACTTAATTCAATAAACATGTATCACACACTGATTGCAAAGCATAAGGCTAGATGCCATTTACCATGTTGACTTTGAAAGGTGCTTCTCACTCTAATCTCTGGTAATTTCCACAATATTGATTCGTTTTAACCTAAGCCATATAGATAGGGTCATATTTCTTTTTTTTTTTCCCCATCCCATAAAATATCCTCCAGTGACCTTTGTCCTATTCCCGGTACACAGAATAACCTGGCATGATGAGGCTTCAGGGTGTTTCCTGCTTCCAAGATTGTTGTCTTATTTGAATGAATGAGTTCTGTGCCCCACCTTCTGCAAAGCACCTCCCCCACCCCCAGTCTTCCTAGAGAGCATCCTTCCGTGTTTCTTCTCAGCCCACCCCAAACCCTTCCCGGCCGGCTCTCCTCTGTGTCCATCAGTTGGCTGGGTTAGCCAGCTCAGAGTCCTTCAGTAAATTTATTAGCAGCAGCTGGAATGACAATAACTGCTGACTGTAAGCCTCCCCCCTTCCCCCAGGGGTTGATGGATGGTGTGCTGGGCTGTGGGGTATCCTTGCCATTGAAAAATATCACCTGTCAGGCAAACGACAGAAAAACAAGCCATCCTGGAGCATCTGGCATCCATTTATCACTCACGCTGAGTTAAACAAGAAGGCTGCAAAGCCAAAAGCTTCAGCACATTTTTGAACCAGAAGAACAAACACATTGCTCCAGGGAGGGAGGCAGGGGGATTCCAGAGATGGAAACAGGATTGGCATTGGCCAAAGGTGCCCTGCTGGAGCCATCGTGGTTTCTCATTTTCTCTCCTCCACATCAGGGCCAGGGCCCAGGCCCCTCTGGTCGCAGCATCTGTTTTCTGCCGCTCTGGGAATGAGTGATACTAATAAGCTGGGGAGCCCTCAGGCTGGAGGCCCTGGGAGAAAGAATCTGATTGCAGCTTCAAAGCGACCAGGCCTTTAGGGAACACAATCTGAGCCTGGCTGGGCTCCTCTAGGAGGAGGAGTCTAGTTCATCAGCTTTTCTAAGAAAGGGCAAGAGCAGCTCTGCTTCTGGGGATGGTAACAGTGGAGGGGTTGGGTGGGGAGTAAGCTTCCTGACCCCCCAAAGAGGCTGGCCCAGGTAGTTCATTACAAAGAAGGAACGGGGTGGAGTGGTCTCCTCGGCATAGGCTCCTGGCTCACTTGAACATCCTGACCCATCCTAATGACCCTGAGACCAAAGAGGGCAAGGAGTTGGGGAAGCCAGGAGCTACTGATGGCCCAACCTCTCCCCTTCTTGAAATATTGGCATGGAGCAGACCTGGCCAGCTAGGCAGCCAAGGTCATTCTTGCTTATAAAAACAGCTGTGCAAATAGTTTCTGTGTCAAAGGAAAAATGTTAGTGCATTCCACTGGACAACCACTGGTGCATAGACAGAGGCGCCATATTGTAGGAGAGACTTGTGGCTGTATGTTCTCAAGTGGTGTGTGCATAAATACTTCTGGATACATTTCACATCAGGACCTGGGCTGTGTTTAGGAAATCCAGGCCCTAGCTGCCCCAGTCTCAGACTCCCACAACCCATGGCCGGATTGACTTGTAAGAGCAAAAGCTGAGGTGGCCAGTAGTAGCTTTAGGGAGCAAACAGGTAAGAGCACCGGTAGAGCTTAGCTTAGGGCCTTAATAATGGTCATACCATAGATTCGGCCAGTGCTTTCAGCTAGCAGTGAATGTACTTTCCTTCCAGTGGTTCTGTACAGGAGGGTGGACTTGTCCATGGTCATGCAGCTACTAAATGGTGAAGAACAAAAAATTCGAAGCCAGATCTTTATAGAGTGTCCCAGCAAGGGCAGCTAAGTGCACATCGAAGAGAGTGTGGGACCTCGAGTCAGGAAGACCTGAGTTCAAATCTGACCTCAAACACTAGTGGGGGGACCTTTTAGCCTCAGTTTCCCCATCTGTAAAATGGGAATAATAATAGCTCCAAGGTTATTGTGAGGATCAAATGAGAGAAATGCTTTGTAAACCTTAGGTACCATATACATGCTAGCTATTCTATTATGATGATTTATGAAAATAGACCTGTACAAGATAGCAGATGTTACCCATAGAGAGGATGGCTATACCAAGATACCCCTCAGTAAGGGACTTCATAATTCCCTTCAGGAGATGATACAGTAGATAACCCCTGTGCCCAATTCCCTCCCTTCCTGGCTATCCCTGGGAGGATCCCTGACCATTTTCTTCAGCAGCAGTGGCATAAAGAGGGAGGAAAACTATTGAGAAAAATCCAAAATAGGGAAAGGAAGAGAGGAGTCTAATTGTGCATGCTAAGCTCATAGTATCTATGTAGGGATTTTTTTGGGTCATAAATTACCTCTGATGGGACTAGATTATGCTTGTCAATATACCTTCTCTATCACCTAAAGTGAAGAGAACCTGTTGGAATGGAGAGTCAAGAAAGCTTGACCCTCCCTCTAGATTCCATCCCTTGGACTCTCTCCTCATCTCTTCTGAGTTCCTAGAAGGTAGAAGGGACCCACTGGAGAAATCAGTGCTTTCTACTTTCTATGCAGCCCCACTTTTGCCAAGCTGGTAAAATGGGTTCTCATGGATAAACCTGACTGGGAGTTACTATATGCCTGGACCGAGATCTTATTTTGGTGACCTGCCAAATGACTTGAAAAAAAATTTTTTTTAACACTTACTGTCTTAGTAACCAACAACTTTAAGACAGGAGGGCAGTGGCTAGGCACACAGGGTTAAGTGACTTGCCCAGGATCACACAGCCAGGAAGTGTCTGAGACCAGAATGGAACCTCCTGGTTCTTAATCCACTGAGCCACCTAGCTATCCTGAATTGCTGATTGACTTTAGTGAGTACTTCCTCACTTCCTAGGTCTTGAGTTTCCTCCTTGCTAAGGGTAGTAGGGGTGATAAAACTCTATCTTATTAGGGTTGTTATCAGGATAAGATAAAGTAGGTGGTAGATAGGGAGCTTGAAGAGATCTAAGAAGTCATCCAGTCCAATCCCTTCATTTTATTTATGAAAAGAAAAATAGGTCCAGGAGGTTCCATGAATTCCACAACAACACAGATACAAGTACCCAAAAACTCAAACCCAGGGCCTCTAACTCTAGTGTTCAATGTTCTTTTCATTGGAACACACAGCCAGATATGTAAACATTTCGAGAATATCTGAATGTAAAAATGGATCGTAATTATTACTACATCATCTCATTTTGCTCTCTGGTTTAGATTTTGGAACGGACTTTGGAACCAGATAGCTCTGATGAAGAGCCCCCACCAGTGTATTCACCTCCTGCCTATCACATGCACATGTTTGACAGGCCTTATCCCTTGGCTCCCCCTACCCCACCTCCCAGGTAAGGATTTATCTTGTCTTCTTACATTGGCTGGAGGTGGGATGAACCAGTGTGACAAGGGACAAAGAATGGTTCTCTAGTAGTATCATGGTGGCTTGATCTAACAAGAACAAAAAGGGATGGATTTCAATTCTAGCAGTAGGAATTCAAGTTGGGAATCAGGAATAATTTTCAGAACTTATGATGAGATGCTAGAACATGGATGAGATGGATACTGTGAGGATATTTCCCTGCCTCTCCCCACTTGCTGCTGTTCTGCCTTCTTCTACAGACTGCAGCCCTCCTGGGCATTCTTTGGGTTGGTGGCCAGTTTGGTTGGAAAACCTGGAAATGTAGGCTGGAGCCAGACCATGAAGGGCTTTGAATGGCAAGTGGGAATTTGTATTTTATGCTAGAGGCAAGAAGTCACAGGTGCTTTTTCAGTAAGAAGGTGATATAGTCAGACCCAGATTTTAGGAATATTGACTTAGTAGATGAGTGAAGCATAGATGGAAAGGGAAGCTGTGTGGCAGTTAGATGGTGCAGTGGATAGAGAGCAGTTCCTGGAGTCAGGAAGACCTGAGATCAAATCTGGATTCAAACACTAGCAGCATGACCCTGAGCAAGTCACTTCACTATTGTCTTTCTCAGTTTCCTCATCTGTAAAATGAATAAAATAACACTTATCTCCCAGGATGTTTTGAGGATTAAATGAGATAATAATTATAAAATGGTTAGCTCAGTGCCTAGCACATAGTAAGTGCTATAAAAATATTATCTACTATTATTATCATTAGGGAAGCAAGGATAGATTGAGAAAGGGCTTTAAAAACCTCAGTGTTGGCAGCCTAAACTCTGATACAGAGGATGATGTCATGGAAGAATAGGGTCACACAGCTAGGAAGTATCTGGGGCCAAATTTGAACCCAGGTCTGGCTCTCTATCCACTGAGGCACCTAGCTGCCCCAATTCCTGTGACTTTTCAAAAAGGGGGAGTTAGCTGTATCGTCAGTGAGTCACTGAGAGGCAGTGAGATGAACTTAGAAGGACTTTCAAGGCCCCTTCCAAATCAAAACTTCCACAGTTTGGGAATATGGAACTAATCAACTTGTTGACAGAGTTTTTGTGGGGAGGTCAGACACCACAAATAACTTTATTTTCCAGGCCGCAGCATTTTATTGTAGAATTACTAGGGAACAAGAATAATTTTTCTTTGTCCCAAAGTAGCTGAAAACTTTTTAATGGTCATAAAGAATAGAGAAATTAAAAGAAGATGGTCTCATTCTTGCCGAATGCTTCTTTTGTAAAGTCCCTGGGATCCCAGAATAGCCAAGGCAAGGAAAAACTCTTTTATTTCAGGGTTTTGAATGGGGCAGCTCTGGTGTGCTGTGTGTGTGTGTGTGTGTGTGTGTGTGTGTGTGTGTGTGTGTGTGTGTGTTGGAGTTTAGGGGGAGACCATAAATAGGATCATAGATTTAAGAGTTGGAAGGGGTCTCAGAGACCACCTAGGTCAACCTATTTTTTTTATAGATGAGGAAACTGAGTCTCACAGAACTTAAGCTGTTTACCCAAAGTTGCACAAGTAGTTAGAGCAGAGGTAGGATAAAGTTCTATGGGAGTAGCAAAGATCCTTATATGGGTCCCAAGAACTCTCTTAGAAGAGACGAGTGGAAATGTGAGCCCTTACTTAGTCCTGGGCCTCCAGTCTGAGCTGTTCCCTTTGAGTTCAGAGGGAGAAACCTCTGCTGTTCCTTAGGGGCTCTCAATGCTTTATAGAAATCTATGGAAATCAAAGCTGCTATTCATGAAGCCAGGGTTGTTTGTCCGTCTTTTTTGGAGGGGTGGGGAAGAAATGCAGCTAAGTCTTGTTTTACAGAGCAGAAAAAAACATTTTTTAACTTTGTTATTAATAACGAAGAACTTGAAAGTAGGTACATTTAATTGACTTAATTAATACCAAAGAACACGAACGTGGGTTCATTCATTGATGTAACTGTTGAGAGAACTGCTTGCAATTTCAGTCAGTATAATAAGGATGAACTTGTACTGACAAAGCATCTTAAGATTGAATGGCAGGTTCTGGTAGAGAGTAGGGACCTGTGATTGCATTGGTTTGGGGGAAGTCCCGGGTGATGCAATGGGCTCCACCAATGCAGGAATCTTCTCTTCTACTTCTTCTACTTAAAACCTTAAGAGAGTTGCTTGGGGCACTGAGGGGTTAAGTAGGCTGCCCCTACTTGAGCAGTCAGAGGGCGGAGGTTCTCCGATGTTTTTTTCCTCAGGACCCCATTACATTTTGAAACAGTTGAGGACCCCAAGAGCTTTGGCTTCTCCATCAATATTTACTATAGTGGAAATTAAAATGGATGTATTTAGACATTTTAATTAATTCATTAAAAATAATAAATCCATGTTCATGTAAGTAGCATTTTAGTGAAAAATAACTATTTTCCAAGACACAAACAATCAATGGGAAGAGTGGCACAGTTTTACATACTTTTGCAAATCTCTTTAATGTCTGGCTTAATAGAAGACAGCTGGGCCCTCATCTGTTGCTGCATTCCATCTGCTGAGATAATGTTGTTTTGGTTAAAGTATAGGAAGAAAATCTGGCCTCACACAGATATGTAGCTGGAAAAGGGGGAAGTATCTTAATAGGCAAGGAACATCTGAGTATTATTATGAAAATAGTTTTGACCTTTAGGACCCCCTGAAAGTGTCTCAGTGACCCCCAGAGGTCAACTGACCGACCACACATTGAGAAACCTCAATATTAGAGGAGGGAGGATTTGAACCTGAATCTTTTTAACTTTAAGGTCAGCTCTCTCCCTTCTACCATGCTGCCACCACTAGGCATAAAAATGTACATTTGTTTTTTTAGAATCTCAGCAAAGATTTGATGTTTACTTTAGTGAATGTGATTCATGTGATTCCAGGATGAGAGCTTTCTTCAAAGAGCCATCAGAAACATGTGGCTTGAGTACACTTTTGAACAGTTGCCATCGCTTGTTTCTAGATCTCTCCAGTCTTTCTTTGGAGGTGTCATGGCCATTTCCCCCACTAATTCTATTTAGTACCATTGGTTACTCCTCTCCAATTACCTAACTTTTCTTTCTGACTCTCAACATGCTGATATTCCTGCTGCCACTCCTGAAATGACCTTTAAGGCCCCTTCCAGCGACACTT